>NC_051126.1:7924663-8224663 GCF_014839805.1 Manduca sexta
CGGTGCTTTTATTTTCCTGTACTCAATGATTATTAGAATAACATTTGTGTATGGTTTCAACTTAATTTGAATTGGCCTCTGTTTCCTCTTAATAATAAAGGTGATTTTTGAGGGAAGAATTTACGTTCCATTTAAATAAGTTATGATATCACTTTGCAGGAATTAATTATTAGTCATGACAAAATAGAGACACAAAATAATAATAACTATTAGGTAGATAAAGCTGCCTGAGTGGAATTACAAAATTTAGAAAAAATGTAATTACCGTGTATGGCTTTTAAGTGAATATTATTATCAGTATGTACCCTAATGCATCATAATGTGATGTGATGTGAGATTATAATATAATTAGTCATGTAATAATATTTCTCTTAAGGTTGACATAATAACATAATTAATTTTGTTGTAATGTTCATAATGCTGCTAACTTTTTAGGACACTGAGCTAAATCTCATTAGGATGTAATTCTTTGTAAAATCACAGGTCTAATTACATATGACACAGAACAAAACAGATGCTAGTTAACCTTTATAATAATTACTAACAAAATTATTTTGAAATATCACTCAAATGGACAATGGGTAGTTAATTAACTACCTACTTATTTAATTATTACTGACAATCTTTAAAAAGGATAATTTGAAATTTATAAATTGCAATGTTCATTATGTGACTAACAAAAAGAAAACAAGAATGCAAAAATGGAATAACTGCAATAAAACAAAAAAAATCCATAAATAATGCTTCTGCATCTGATGGCAAGTGGGATCACTCTAGTAACAAAGGGAAGCATTAGGAAAAATGACATTATTCAACTCAACCTGAAATCTAAGCAAAAACTAACCAATAAGAATAAAATTTGATCATTTCATTGTCCCTGTTTTAAACATGTGAAGTAAAAAAGACAAGAGATTTCATCATTTAGGATATGTTTAAATACTAAAATATTCATAATATTATATGTAGCATATTCTTTTGTTTATCTATAGTATTTTATAATGTTTAGAAAAATTTATGAAAATTTACTAATTTTAAGAGAGAATGACGATTTTTCTTTGACAAGATTGCAGTCATTGAGGTTTAAATGTACTTGCTTATGCCAGAAAATAATGTATAAAAATAGGACAATTTTTTTAGTTTGGTTTGTTTTATTGTGAACAATTGCAATTAGTGATATGCTCCTATTCTTAGTTCTTTCTTCCTTAGTTCATAAATCCTTATTCCTAGTAACATATTTCATCACAATTCCAATGCGGCATGTATGCATACTTTTATATGAATAGTGAATTTCACCTTAACAGTAGTACTTGTATAATGTACATATTTAAAAAGTTTCATGATGTGTATGTGATTTCAATGATGAACGAGGACCATCCATTGACAACCACCACCTGCAAATAAATCAGGTTTATACTATTGTTATGTAAATTAATGTCTTTCACGCTCCATTAACAAGAGGCATTAATGAAGGACAGTTATGGATTCATGATGGAGCAAACTATATAACTATTGAAACAATAGTTGGTACTTATAATCAGAGGGTGTTGTTTAATATATATACCTACAATATGTATATATCAAATTGGTAGTGATAACAGTTGTAAGACATAAATGCTTGGCTAGCTCAGTAAGATGAACACATAGAATAAAAATATACTATATTGCAGTTCTAACAAACTATAATTTGAGGTTGATATTGTCAAATTTAAAAAATATATATATTGTTAAAGTATATAAAAAAATATTAATTAGGAAGCACATTGTTTTCACCTATAATACATGAAAAATGTATGTACCATATTACATAATTATTTATTATGGCCAGATGGTTGTCATTTTAAAGCAAATAATGTGTGATAACAGTGGCTGGAACTTGGAAATGACACTTACATTCCCTCCTAATGTAGTACATTCAATTATGCAGTCTTACCACTTTATTAAGATGCAATATGATGGGCTATGATGACATACAGGTGATCAAGTAAATTTGTGTTTTAACTAAGCATAGCTTCCTGAAATTTTTCTAAGTAAGGCTGATGGTCGTTAGATTAGTCTGAATCAGTTGACAGGGAATGTAAATATCTCAAAATACTAGGTTAATTACACCAAAGGCTACATTAAAATATTCGCATTATTAAAAAAATAATGTGACGTCATTGGGGCCGCGATCGGTTCAAAGTTTTCCTCGTAGGTCTTATACATTGAGGGTGATTCACTCACCATGTAAACGTAACAATGGTGCCCGTATACTGTCATGGATCGGTCATTATCGCTTTTAAGGCAATGCTTTTGAATCAACGTATGTTGGAAACTAACAGGTCAAGACTTCTCAATACCTGTTTGGGATCATGTACTAGTATGCGCTCGTTATAATGATTTGATTGATACAATGTCGGATTTGTCAATAGTTCGGTTAGGCTGCGGGTTTAAGGCGGCATAGTTGCAATAGGGGTCCTTTTTTTGGCCCCCAAAATAAGCACCTGAGCGCAGGACATGCGAAGCGGCACAAACTGAGTGATTTATACTTAGTAAAATATAAATTTGGCACTGATCACATAGAAATAGAAAACTCGCTTCATGTTATTAATAAAGAGTTAACCAACTTAATCACTATTAAATATTTAAATAGATGAGCTTGAAAGACATAGCTAGAGGCAGCCTCTCATGATAATGCCTCTTAAAACAATCGTATGTTTATACATTTTTATAGTAAGTGCGACAAGTCGAAACACAGCCTACTGTCAAACATGTTTTTTTTTTACTGTATTTATGTTGGATAGTGATGTATATACCAATCTAACTATTATAGTTGTGTTTCTATTTAAATGTTTATGAGAATCTTTTCGTTGCATGTTAAGGACAAGACCAACAACATGACGCATTAACATTTAAGTTAATGCGGAATAGTTTTAAAACCATCAGAGAGTGTTGACCTTATAAAGACGATTTAAATTAATCCGCAGATTTGTAGCTCTTTGGGTAATAATAGCAGGGCGACGTCACTAGGCAGGCGATTGTTGATGGATTATATCAGATTACTTATGATGCTATCTTCTTGTAGACAAAAACTCCAGTCAAATTACAGAATGGACTAGAGGTTAATGAATTATAAACTTATCCTCGTTGTCCATGTTTTGTGCTAATATGGCATAGGCACCTAATTGAATACCATTGAGGCCAATCTCAAAGCTGTTTCAGTTGCTAAAAAAATTGTTGTTATCTTAAAACTTGTGAGAGCTTTTGTATATAAACAGAAACTTGTTAAGATATATACATACAAATTATTTTATCTTGTATCGCCTAATGAGAAAGACTTTATTGGTACTGGGATTATCAAGTGGACTCTCATTCATCGTCGTCCTGCCCATTATGCATGTTTGTCCACGCCATTAGTCAACTGATTTGAGTAGTCATTTCATAGTGGTTTAACTAAATGTGACATTCGGAAACTGTTAGGGTTAATTCAAACGTTTGGCCAAAGCGTCGTCGTGCTTGAGATGAATGTCAAGGTGAGTCGCGGCGTCGGCCGAAACGGCCACAGCGGGCATTGACCGGGCGGGGCGGGTGTGCGGTATGCGGGCGCCAGGGCCCACGCGAATATGTGCGCTACTGTGCTATGCTCGATGGCTATGGTCTACCTCTATGAGCTTGTTGATTAGTGTTACCAGAACCATTTTTCCAAATACGAGTTGAGATAGCGGATAGACAAGAAGTTTAGAACCCTTCGTTCTTTTAATGCTCTCCTTTTAATACGCTGTTTTTTTTTTTCATTATTCCTGTATCGGCTATTTCCTGTTAATTGAACTAGGGATTTTCAGCATCTAGCTCCGGGTTCTATTGGAGCGCCAGAGGGTTGACTTCTCGTTGGCATGTTGTTGATAAAGCGGAACATCTGGCAAAACTGGTTCTCATATTCTAGTTTTGGTACATGGAAAATGAAAAACTGTTATTCCTTTTCACTCTCGATCTTTTGGTATTTTGGTAAGTTTTAGTGGTTTACCTTAACTCACGTTTACTTAGTGCATAAAAAGTATTTTTATTCGTAAAATATACTTTATCTCTTAAAAAAAAATCGTTGCAAAAGGCGTTCCATTCGACAATTGGTTATGTCTATGTTGATTCATCATTCAAGATCACGTTTGTTAATATACAAACGTGATCTGAACTATATTTTTCTGTTAATTGTAAACACCTATGTTGTAAAAATAATGTTTCTATATAAACAGTACCAGCTTTCATACAAGACAAATATACACCTGAGTCTTCATAATGAACGTGACGACTCTTGAAAAGTTTTTGAGTCGTGATGCGTGCATTCAACACAAAGAAACTCATTCTTCACGAACACTTTAATAGCAACTCTTCTTTTTACATAGTAAGTGTAGTAAAATGAGAGGTGTTGTATTTTAGGAGCATTTAACAACAGAACGAGTTGTGTTTTGTATATGGGCTATTGTTACCCGCGGCTTCGCGTGCACGTTTGTATTTATAACTTTTACTTGCCCAGAATAAGAGCGGTTTTATGAATATAACGATTCAGTGAATTAAACTATATGTACTAAATGTTGTTGGCTCGAATGCGAACTACGTATTTTATGAACAATGTCGGTGAATGATGCAAGTCTATCTTATTAAGCTCACGAAATACGTCTTTGATAACTTTTAACCCTATGGGTCACTTTCCATTGAATTACTCTGTATATATTGGATTGTATTGTAGACATACTTTTGGAATCAGTTCTGAATTTACCTGATTATTGTTGATGCACTCAAAACTCTTATTACAATTATCACTGTATGGCTTATAAGTTACAGCATGGGCGGTCGTTATCTCTCTTTATCAGTAACTCCTTTAGTAAATAAGTGTCAAGTACTAGTTTTATCTGATTTTAATAACCTGTGGAGTCAATATAGTGTTAAATGGTGACCTATTATGCGCACGGTCAGCTGGGGTGGACAGGGTTTGAATTAAATGGTCTGGCATTCATCAATACATGAATCAAACAAATTATTTAAATCATGATTATGTTTGGAAGCATGTAGTTAGCTTATTGTTTATCTTGTAGAGTTTCAGGCGCATATTACGTAGCCCACGTAGGTTTGACCCTTTTTTGTCTGTCTGCATCGATCCTTTCATTTTCATTCATTATATTTAATAATATTCATGTTTATTAAACCTAAGTATATATATTTATATACGTTTTGGCTCTAAAACTTGTCGATGTTTTTGTGCCAATGATTTTTTAAACCGATCTTGGTACGCTAAGTAATTTTTTGTAACAATTTACTGCTCTGAAGTGCTATTCTTAATATGGTTTAACTTACAAAAAAGGCACAAATAAAATACTTATATGTAAACATTACATATCTACTTTGTATATAACAATATATTATTCAGTCTACGATTATTGATAAAACCCTGAGGCAATACTGAAAATATCTAACCAGACAAAGAAACTATTGAACTTGTTTTTAAAATATAAAGTAACAGACGAGTTGAGCGAACGTTTGAGACCGTGTGTTCCGTCTCGAACAATCTCCGTTATCTCGCTTATCGATCGATTGCATTCTTATCATTTCGCGTGATAGCTCACTGGAATGTATGTATGCCAGTTATAATAATATCGTAAAGTGTCACAAAGCCGCCAATCCTAAATCTCGACATAAAGCGTATTTTGGTTGTTTATAATCACTGCATTTTACATAATAAGGATAGTTAACATTTTTCATTGTCTCTTCCGTGTATAGTGAACATCTCGACAATCTTGTTTGCTTTTTGGCATAACATAATAAAAATTTAATCACTAGATTAATTTATTTAGGGGCGATTATTTTTCGCAATACGGCGAGCGTCTATAAACTTCATCCCCACGAAACATACTTCGGAAATAAATCCGCACCGCATCGCATCCAATTTGTACGTAACCACAGATTTGTTTTCCACGAGGATTATAAAGCACCAGTGGGTATGTGTACTTATATGCGATTCCACGTGTCAGAGAATGTTGATTTCATTATTGGATATTTTTCGCGATGCGGGCTAGATTTTGCGGTACTATGTTTTTGAAGTTTTCATACACCAATTTGTATAATTCTTGATAAATTACTGAACCGGAATCATAAGTTGCGTAATATTAATGAAAATTTAAAACAGTGTACACCTAGGCTTTAACAATGTTATATTTCTTTCGTAAAAGTGTCGAGTTCATAGTTGAGTTGCGGATCATTGTCCGAGTGAGCTATCGATATGCGTGCAATTGTTTAACCGTGTAATTCAATACTCGGCAAGCCGGTGCACTTGCAATAGTCTCGATGAGCTTTCGACACAGCCCCTGCCCCCTCGCAATGCCTCGCTTGGGGTCGCATCCAGAGGGGTGAAGGACGGGGTAATGAAACTTTCAGAATGAGCACCGTTACAGTATAAACTATAACGTATATTAGAAATACGTATACATGTTAAATTGGTATTGGAATGGCTTAATGTATTGCTTGATTAATATTTACATTAAAACTACATAAAAGTAAACGTCACGTTGTCTAATGATTACACAAATTACATTTCACATTGCGGTTGCCCAAATCTTGACTTGATGACGTGTGAAACGACAAAGAACATTTGTCTTGGCCGCGATGGCTCGTTTAATGTGCTGTAACCTAATATTGATGTGTTTGAATGGCGGTAGTTTTATGGTGATGAATGTTGTGCGTAAGAAAGAAGTAAAAAAAATGTATTATGTATGACATCACTTGCCTAATCGTTTTTCTCTTAAAATATTTTATACAATAAAACCTGATGATAAACATTTACACATAGTCCATTGAAAAGTTACATTTGGGGTTGCGTTTTTAGAGGACGCAATTTTATAGAAGTGTAGGGGTCAGTGTGCTAACCAAGTTTGTGTCACTTGTCCACGCCGCCATCTTGTTGAAATGGTTTTACGATGTATCTCTTAAACTATTTATCTGACAAAAATTATATACATTTTTTGTTGCAAATTAAATTCTCTACAACTTTGGTCTAGTAACTTTTTGTCGTAGAACTATAAATAAAAAAGTTATAAGCAAAAATGTTAAGCAATTGCTTCATCTGTCCCAAAGCGATTCAGGATCCACGTAATTCGCGTACAAGCCGACAACCGCGGGTTTGTGTTGTAGGTATTATGAACCTTATAAACACACGTTCTGATGACGTTGCAATGGACATTGCTTAACATTGAATTTCTTAACATTTTCGCTTATAACTTTTTTATTTATAGTTCTACGACAAAAGTTACTAGACCAAAGTTGCAGAGAATTTAATTTGCAACAAAAAATGTATATAATTTTTTTTGTCAGATAAATAGTTTAAGAGATACATCGTAAAAACCATTTCAACCCAAGATGGCGGCCGTGGGACAAGGGTGGCGACCCCACAAACTTGGTTTTAGCTTTAGACTGACCCCCTACACTTCAAAAATAAAATTGAAAAAACGCAAGGTAAGGCCTAAAAAATGTAACATTTCAATGGACTAACAATAATGATTAACAAAGATGTAATTAGCTCTTGAGTCGCAGTCATACACCATTAAACTACTCGGCAGTCGGCATGTCGTATGAGACATTAATGTCTGTACCCAGTGTACGCAACGTGTATTCAGAGGCACGCGACATTCAAACATGTGCAAATTATTATTTCATCAGTCCAACATTCTGATTTACGAATCAAGAACTAGTCCCATCACGTCACTTCGTGAGACTTAGCCCCTGGACGTACAATGGTTTGTCCAAAAATCTTTGACTCCAGGAAATTAGATTTTAAATGTATACGGTTTTCGCTATACAGACGAGTATAAGCAATTTAATGCGTGACAAAGAGAATTGTTGTATGTTAAGTGTTACTTGCAAAATAGTCCATTCCAAATTAGGAATCGATCTTTCTTTACAATCACTTGCTTTAAATAATGTTTTAGAAAAATACTTGGACCGTCTTTAGAAACAGATTAAAAACTAAAACATTTAACTGAAAAGGCTAGTAGAACTCTTCACAAATAAAAGCCATTGTTAAAGGTAAATGCGATCAGGGAAGTAAGTTTGAACTATACGTAGATAGGTTGGCGGCCGATCTTCCACATCTTGTCTAGCCAATAGAAAACTCGAACATTGAGAGTAAAGAAGCTTTGAAAACAAAATGCCTAAATCTCTTTCGTACAGTCAGTATCTGCATTGCAGTTATTTATCTGCATAGGCTTATGCGATGTTTTCTTCTCTGGCATATAATAAGAAAAATGTTATCGATTCACATGGGTTAACATATTCCGTCTCTCGTGAATGTAATAGTTGTGAATGAATCGCTAAATTGACGTAACTGGTTGAGATATTTATATAGAATGGTCAGAGAATATATTCGACAGTCATAATAATTACACTTACGTCATCATGGTGATGATAAAAAAAAATATTTGAGTATGAACAACTCACACTATACGACCTTCACATGTAATAATTTAAAGCAGGTAACGATATTAAAAGCGCAATACTTTTACACTTTCTTGTACCAATATAAAGATAGAATGAATATGTATATTTGCCAAATATTCAATGTCGTTTTTAAATCATATTTATGGGATTCACAAAATGTTCTCCGAGTTTGATGTCATATCGAATCCTCGTACCGAAAAACACTCGTTATAAGATTTCACTGTAGTGTGAGTTCGAAAACTTATGTGATTGTTAGATGAACTATTATTTTGTTAACAAATCTCTTCTTATGATTGCTATCTGTATTGGTCAATTATAATCACTGAAATTAGTTTAACAATTTCCTTCGTTTAACGTTATTGCCAGATTGAATTAGACGTTGGCCTTACTGTCGGCCGTAATTTATGTATTTGCAATAGTCCACCCGGTATTATTTTGAGATCGTTCGATGATGTAACGTTTCTTTTTTAATTCCACGACGTTCAAGACGTCCGAACGTTATATTTGGATGTATGACTTATTGTTTATTTTCTCTATTCCTTCATCGAGGCGGCGTTCTATCTTGCCAATGTCGATGATTCTAACGTGTAACTATAGATATGTCAATAGAGTTAATTCTGTAACAGAAATTAATATTAAGTGCTAAAGCGGGTATTTAATGGGGATTTTCCACTTTATCTTATAATAAATTAACTTAATTGTAAATTAATGTTCAGTGCGAATAGAAAGTTCTGTTCATTTTCAATGCTTGACACAATAACTGTTATTTTTATTACTTAAAATTTATAAGTATACTACGGGGATAGATGTAATGATTTCTTATAAATCATCCAAACCAATCAAATACTTACCATATTTATTACTAGGTGTTGCTCGCGACTTCGGCCGCATGAAAAGCCTTTCCCGCTACAAAAGACCCTAAACTACGGTACGATGCCAAATCCATATATTTAAGAAATTATACTATATTAGTATATATTAGGTATTTCCCATGAAAGCAAATTGACGGCACAAAAGTAAAATGTAGCCTATGTGTTAATCCAGTGCTTGGTCTACGCGTGACAAATTTTATCCAAATCTGTGACATTGTTTCTGAGTTTACTCGTAATAAACATACAAACACCCTAACATTTCCACGAACTTTCGCTTTTATAATATTAATAAGACTATCTTTAGTAATCTCATACCTTTAACAAATCTATCGTTTTATGTTTGAAAATCGTTCTAAAAACAAATTGGTAAAGTCGTAGTAAAAGCAATAGTGTTTCATCACGTACGTGACAGATTGATGTTGCTATTATAGTGTTCGACCTTCCACGAAACAAACCACCATCGATCCAGTGCACGTGGTTGCTTATAAAATTATTATAAATAATTGACTGAATGAAACGCTGGCTCAGAGCCGTGCTAGTGCGATTAAATATTTCTAGATGCCAGGTTTGTACGGTATTTCTTGTGAAATAATTATATTTATTTAAATGTTTTTAAATCAATTAAATAAATGTTTTAACTTTGCTAATATTCTACATAATTTTATATTCTTCATAACTTTATATTCTTCATAACGAAACAGACTACACTATTAAAAATATTTCTTAAAAAAATATTTTAAATATAGTTTTCTTCCCCGCCCGTGTGAAAATTCGCCCTCGGAGTTCAGGTTCTATAGTGGACTCTACGACTAAAAAGTACTTCAAATTCCCCAGATTCTTTATCCAGGGAATGGTTTATGAATACATGTTTCAAACAAACAATCAAAAATTTTAACTTTCAAAATATTAATATGTTGTAGGTTAATTAGTACAAGCAGCGTTTTCTTATTCATTAATTCTCCTAATAATGCTATTCCATACATGTTAAATTATTGTATAGCAGACCAGAATCAAATTCTTGTGTACATCATGTTCTTAGTAATCATTTGTTTTAATTATGAATATAATCACCATAAATGTATTGACAGTTAACATATAGGCACTAATTAGAAAATTAATAAAAAAAAACTATTACAAATATCAATTAATAATTAATTAGCTTCAATCATTGCTTTCGTACTCGGAATTACGTACCTTGTGATTACGTTGTTGCCTCTGTTTAATTAGGTCGCATTTGTATGTTTTCTTTTTCCATCAATCGTTGATGCCTTTCATATGATCTACGAGGTAATTATGTACAGAGCGTCTAGACGAAAACGCATAAAATTCTAGACGGCAGGGAAGGGTGGCGCCTAAACCTTTAATAGATATTCCATCTACTCAATGAATAATTCTACTTTATTTTCTTTGTCTTTTGCCGCAAAACCCATAATTCTCGGGGCTATTATTCACTGCCTGACGTCTAACGTACTACAAGGTTAAGTTATCAAATATTTTGACTTTGTAATATTTTTTATCATACCGACATCCCTTATGAATTTTGCATTGATATTTTTAATTATTCACATGGCGGTTTATTGACTTTTCAAAACCGATCACTATACTCAATGCATAGTAAAGTTTTAGAAGTTCTATTTAATGTTTAAATATTATTGTTCATCAGTCATATCTCTTGTCTATTGAGGGGATTAAATTGATCTACGTTTGAAAGAGTTACGAAGTTTTTTTATTACTGAACGTATGGATTTCCTTTAACAAATGCATTCATCTACAGCATTTTTACTTTAACAAATGGAGCATTCAGTCAGGTAGTTTATACATAGGAATTTAGATTAAATTATTACCGTACTTTGAAACCTAAATATAATTTATTAAAAACTTAACGTATTTGACATGTGCAGATGAGTACGTTACACGTTAACTAAATATTCACAAAGGACAGTTGTAAAAATATAATCAGTAAGTATATGTCATACAACACTATCGCAATTGTAATTCATTTAATAATGTCGTGACACGAATAACAGTTTCATTATAGTGAATGTCCTTAGCATGATGCAAATGATGCGTCAACGCGGGAGGTTTGTCTTCGGACAAAGCATATGCACAGCGGAGTCATGACCCGCAAGCTGCTACACAGGATTGCAATCAGTGAACTTATAATTAATTATAACAAGTCTCAATTGACAAATACGAAAGATAACTGCTCCTGACGATGTAAACGTATGTTTAAAATGGACAAATACGTTTAAAGCTTTATCGTTTTATGTACTAACTAGTGCGTCTTATTTGGCTGTATCTCTTTGCGTCATAGCTTAAGGAATTAATGACTACGATAGGTAATTAAATTCATCAAAAATACATTAAAACAATATTAAGAAATGTGGACGCTATCATGTAAATGATAAAAATGTAATTGACTTATAGTATATAAAAACAAAGTGTCTTCTATATATATATATATATATATATATATATATATATATATATATATATATATATATATATATATATATATATTAAAAAAAGTTTTACATAGTCATACATAATAGTTAGAAATAGATAGAGCATAATAGAAATAGAATAGAAATAGAGTTTTGAAATAGATCTTAGTTCATTTAAAGCGATTTCTAATTCGTAGCGGTAGATAAGTTATTTTGTATTCTAATTGTCTTTAACATTGTAGAAAATATTATGATACTAAATAGGGAAATATATGTACAACTAATTGTAAATATTTTATGGGGTCTAATATGTTATCTCAATTATTACCTATTTCCAAATACAGATCTGTCTTAAAGCTTTATCTAAGGATACAAGCGTTTATCTATCCTATTTTAGATAAGTGAGAGTCTTTTGTTGCTTGACACAGTTCCACCGTTTGTGCACTGAGCTTCGCAATAGACGATGTATTTGTCAAGTTATGTTCTTTTGGCGATGAATTAATTAAACGCTTGGTTTGCATAAGAATAGCTTATTAGTAAATGTCAATGGGGAAAGACCATTTGAACTAAACATTTAAATGCAATGTTATTGATCAGGCATTGCGTGCGAAGTAATTTAGGGTTTTGATACCTTATTCTGTTGACATTATGATTACTGATAAAATATATATTTGTTTATAAAATCTTAGATTGTTATAAATAATAATCAATGGTTAATAGGAATCAAACATTAGTTTCTGCAGGTTTCGTGTTTTAGCAGCAAATGGGACGGAAAATAAAATAAGACGGTGGTCCTTTAAAATATAGATACCCTTTAAACTAGCACCGTATGTAAATGTTAAAATAATAACTACGGCATGTTTATAAATAAACTATCTGCCGAAGTTGAAATACAGGTAGATCTTGAAAGTCGGAAAATGATTTAACAATTCGAAATTTTAAATAGGTCTTGATTTTTTTTACAGTACTGCGGAACACAAAATACACATGTTTATCGTTAGTATATCCGATAATCTAACTCGGGACTTAGCTTAAAACTGAATTCCGATACAGCCTGTATACGACTTTGTTCCAAATATCCAAGGAAACTACCTTGAAATGCTCATTAATTATAACTCTATTCATTGTTACCCTTTACGGGTAAAGCGCCATAAAAAACGCAACCCGTCGCGGGCCGCGACAATCATATTTCAAGTTGTCATATAATGTAAAAGTTGTTGTGAATTCGCGTAGCTCTAAATTCGTCGCGTAACATGTCAGGCCCGGTCGCACCGTCCATATGTCCGCCCATACATGGCGATGGTTTAGTCGCCATATGCCGTTTTGTATCGACGTTGGGAAACCGCGTATTTTGCAGATGGCGATGCATTGATTAACTGTAAACGGCTTTGGGTTGCAATCAACTTCGCATTCAGCCTCGAACGTTTTTTTTTCTCGTGCACGATATTGATACTTGCTAAAAATCTTGTTCTCGACCGTCTGATGCGTTTAAATTAAATGTGCCGATGTATTCGTAGAATTTACGTAGGGATTTTGATTTGTCCTTGTCTTTGGGGTTAGGATGTTATTCATGATTATTTGAAGAAGAGTGTCAGAGGAACATTTTAAATTCGTTGCAAAAGTTATAATGCATTATATTTTATTATTGTATTTAGTATAATCCGTATCATAGAACTTCTTATTTTTCTCATTGTCTGTCTGAAATCATTAGACCAGCCGGAAATGCAAATCCAGGGCAATCATTCTTGTTATTTACTATGCCTCACACGACAGTACATCAGGCGAGGAATCATAGAGATGGCATTAATTAATAAAACTGTCATACTCCTATGATGGTTATCAATCATAATTAATGATAACCCAGTCAAATATCCCCATGAGTCCTGTTCTAAAGAAATACATCGGGAATCGTGTATATTGTAGCTTTTTAAGAGAATATGACAAAAGATTACGTGCTTTATGGTACTTTCCGACACTTAGCGCCACAGTGTAATAACATGTAGATTGACACTAATGTAAGCAATACAAAGTGTTCATTAGAGGATTAAGATTCACAGAAGCTACCACAATAATATGACATGAATACACAGTAACGATATAAGTGATTGCAACGTGATCCTCCCTATAATTTTCCTATGCGTCCCTTACGTTGTTGCCAACTCACGTAAAATATAATTGTAATAATCCTTGATGGTGAAGTTAAACAATGCCATAAGTTCGCACAATCGGCACGCTTGCGTAACCCTGCAGCGCCATACATGGCACGAGACAGGCCGGCCGGTCGGACCTTCGAGAAGTGGGTCGGCTTTAATGCCATCTGGTCAGGCAGGACCGGGCGCGATGTAACTACTGCGTGCTGTAATCACCCCGTAACGGTTAACGAGCATGTTTTCTTGTCCCCGTCGTTGGATGCTAATGTTGAGTAAGTTTTTTGACAAAATGTATGTCTAATGAATAAATATTTCATCAGGTTAACATGTAACTTGGATAGAGTATACCTAAAACGCTAGCTAAATCTAAAGCGATTTCAAAATCTTACGGTTGTTGAATTGCTCACCGATTTTTTTGAAGGAACGGTTGATCTTGTTACCTTTCTCGGCCTCCAGATGAATATGACCTAAAAAGTGTTCTAACATTTACTTCATGAAACTCCTCAGGTTTACGTGTAAAACATTCCCAGGCAACAAATTCAGTATTTATTATTTTACATTACACGCCGGTTGAAAGTATCAGGCAAAATCTCTTGTAAGATTTGGTCATTCTGTCAAGATCTGGTTGTTAAATATACGATGGTTCAAAACATCTGCATAAAGTAATTATTTATATTGCGTAAAACTGATAGTATGGGGTTTAAATCTATCTATTGAGGTGTCATCTTGATCTATCGTGATAACGCTCTTGCGTAAGACATTGGCACCATTTTTATCATGGAAATTATGATAACCACTGTTATTTGTAATCTTTCTTTTATCGGTTTGGCAAAAACATAAATATATATAAAAAGATTATTCAGAATTACTCGTTAATCATTTCGGCGCTACGTCATGGAAGCCAGTATCTAGCATGCTTGCTGTGTTAACATAATATTATGTATATGTAATATGTATGACTCATCTATTTGTAAATGGAATGTTGCACTCGCGATAATATGTGAGTTTTATAAATCTATATACGTCGTATGTAGAGGCCAAAACAGTTTCTTGTAATGATCATATCGTAGAAAATTGAATGATTACGTGTTTTTTTTCTTTCTTATCATATTTATACGCGTTAAAATGATAATTGTTCGAAGTTTAAACAGTGCATTCAACAAATCATTTTCATTTGCACATTGTACAATCGTAAAAATATTATGTTTGTTATAAATTTGTAACTTTAAGTACTGCATGTAAAGTAGTGAATATGACACGCCTAAGCCAAGCCTTCATGGAACACACCCTCAATACATTTGTGTAATAGTTTGTCGACATTTTTGTGTACATTTTGTACAATGCTGTCTGCAATATTTCAGCGCTACTTCCGACCTCACCTGCATGCAGCATGCGGCACACCCTATAATTAAAGAGAGTGGGCTACGCGAAATACTCATTCCCACTGGGTTGCTATAGTTGGGTATACTTGGCCTAGTATTGTATGTTAATGGGAAATGATAATTTTTTAACGAGTTATTTTTGCCCTTATTATTTCTTCGTAAATAATTTGAAAGAAGTTCATAAACTTATAGATGTGCAGTTAAAACTGGTTTAAAATAGTAACTATCCTGTAAAAAGGCAGTTGTAGCATTTTCTATTCAACAAAACCCGTATAGACATCAACTGAGTAACAACAAATGTGCCCTTCGAGTATTGTTTTTAAATATTATTCGACCTTACATGATTATGCCGTTTCCTGATGTGGTTTCTATTGTCTATAGTGATTGTGCGGTGACATCACGGCATTGCCGCCGGCGTGTTACGTATTCATCTCGTTCCCATTATTGTGCAAGGTGCACGATGACAATTTTCCTGACATTTTTATTGATGAGTAGTAGACACTCTCTATTTCTTATTGAATACGGCATTTCCCCTGGTTCTTAATCCTGTTTGGTTTCTCTTGATTGATTTCGTAATTGTACATATACAATATACTAACGAGTTCGTGGGTTTTTGTGTAAATAACACTTTATGTATATTAATTTTATTTTTTCTTTAATCATTTTATAGAGTGTTAACTATTTTATTAATCACAGATGGATTTGCCACTCTACCTTTTGTATTGGATTTTGTACTTATTTTTGTTTTCTTTTGATTTTTCCAGGTAAGTTTGTGATTCACATCTTTAACATGACTGCGTTACCAGGTTGGTTATACATTGAAACTTTTAGTTGAGACTTGCTTGAATGATTGTTTTCTTTTTCGTGTACGACAAATTGTCGCTACTGCACCTGATGGCAAGTGGAGTGGGGTCCAATAGAATGTTGACTGACGAGAGATTATTACATATCGGCAGTCGACAAGATTATGCCGGCCTGTAGGAACCGGATATACACAGGCTGATGTCGGAACGCGTCTCACTTACGTGGACCACGTCAAAATGTGATAGAAGCGTGCATTTTCCTTTGATATCTTAAAGAAACATGTATCATATCTCTTTTATTTAGTAAATAAACAAATAACTTTTAAAAACTACATTTATAATTTTTATACTTGAACTTGAAACTTTTCTCAATATATTATTCTTCTTAATACGTCAGTTGTATGATATTAGTTTTTTATAAAATGTAAAAACGTAAAAGTGAACAAGGTTTGGGCGTAGTCTCTCTGTGACTCATCGTTCACTTATTTTTTCCTACCTTGTTCTCATAAGTTAGTTCTTTCTTGAGTTACTCTTGTTAAGCGACTGTCATAAGGTCTTACGAATAGTATTAAATAAATTTAGTTAAATATAATCATAATATAGCGGTACACCTCGGGATTACTCAATTGCAAATTAAATGGTCGACAATTTAAATCATATTAAGATGCTGAGTTACGATGTCACGTCGTGCCGTTTCTTAATTTGCTCGCACTGCCTTGTAATTGATTAGTAGTGTCTACCACTTTATATGTAATTTATAATACCTAACCGAGGTTTTATGAAGCAAATGACTAGTGAGAGTGAAGTAGTGAATTTGATAATAACCGTTTTCGGTTTTGTATAATTACGTATAAGGATGACATCATCTATAATATTAGTTAAGCCCAAAGAATAGTGTAAAGAATTCATAGGATTTCTTTATTGACTAACGCTGTTTTGGTTTACTTATATATGGAAGAAAGTGTTAATTATTATGTTCGACTATAATTTTCGATTCGTTTATCCATAGACGAGATAATATTTTGAAGCTTTTCTACATATTGTCCTACATGGCCCCGATGGTGACGAAAGGCTGAGTCATTGCCAACTTAGTAACAATAATAAAGTTCAGGCGGTAACCGTGTGTAACCGCATTCATATAAGATGCATCGACATTACCTACTTGAGCTGCTGACATGACGGTCCAAGGTTCATTCCACGGCCCTTAATAGCTAAAACTCAATATCGCAGTCTCGGCAACTTTAATGAGTATAGGGAATAATTAACTGTTATGCAAAAATGTTTCATTATTAAGTCTATGACAACCGCGGTCAAGTAAACGTGTAGAAAATGGGAATAGTTCGCACTTAAGCTATTGTTTGATACGATCACATAGAGGTTGAAGGGTTTAGGATAGGTGTTAGAGGCGTGCTCAAGTGCCGGATCTTTATGAACGATCGAAGTTGTAAGAAGAGTTAGTCTAGTTCGGTGCCATGCTCGCAGATCTTTTACAGTTTTATTCAAGGGCCTAGAGAAGTCTGGAGTGCTCATTGCAGAAATGGATTGATGTAATGATTTAAAGATACGATGATAAATAGAAAAAATTGTTGGTGAAAGAACGTTTTCTTATGTTATTCTGAATTACTGGATGTAGCGCATTACGAACAACGAGCAGAAAAATAGAGAATAGGCGAACTGATATTTTTCCGATTGTATTTGTGAATAATAGCTTTGAAAACACCAACAATATTCTGGTACTTTCCAAGTTTATAATTCAGCATAAGTAATGTATCGACTAGCAGTGTAATCTTCTTGTAAGTAGAAAGCCCTGCATGTCTTTTTGGTTTTATTTACCCGACGCGAAGTTATTTATTCGTATTTTATTGAAGTATTCCTGATATATAGACATCTATGTATAATATGTTTTCCGCCCTTTGTAACGTTATTTCATTACGAGATGCATCAGCATTTACGCTGTTGGTGTGTAAATTAACGGTTTCACTACGGCATATTGTATAGGCAAAGTTTTTGTTTCTTATGCATGCCTATTTAATAATAATGATTAAAGCAAACAAGTCAGATGGGTTGCAGGTAATCGTAATTATTGTCATCAATATAGTATTTCTAAATCCAATGGGCGTGTTTGTGCCTAATATATTTTTTTTTAAAATACAATTACTTATACTTCGCTTTTTTGTTTATTTTCAGTAATCTTGTGATAATAATTTTCTTATCTCGGACACGCTCGGAAAGCATTTCACTTCTCTTTATTTCACTCGAATATTAATTAACACTTAGAAAATATATTTTCGTCATGGTTACTAGAAAGTAGTGACATTGAATTGGTTTGTATATGATTGTTGTTTTAGAATACCTATTATGACTCGAGTAAAAAAAAAATTGTTCATAAATTAGATATCTATTGATAGCGATGAACGTTATCTACTATATTTTACTGCGAACAGTCCCACCCATTCTGAATTTTAATAACCATAGACAACTGGACCACGTTTGCAGACGTTTATCAATTTTAGACCTAAACATATTGATAATAAGGATTAAACATTAACGCAGGAATAAAAATCTAACTGGAAATGTAGCAAGGTGCGTCAAGGACACCGCTTAACGTTTGGCTCTGGTCGTTTCAACTTTTTTTTATCCAGTCTACGGCGGCGCGGTAGGGTTTACGCCCATGTATCAAATATTTTGATATGTTTACGATGTAAGGTGTATGAATGGCCATTATCTCTTATCGGTCCTTGGAAATTTCATAATTTTGTCAATATCATTGTTAATTGTGTGGTGGGTTATAAAAATTTGTGGTAAAAACTTGGTAAATTGATGCCAATAACAGCTTTACGATCTACTTACAAACGTACTTTGAACATGTGAAGTTTTGTAAAAATGGACACACACAAAGACGACTCATAATACAGATCTATCTTCATAATAATATAGAACTTGGTCTTGATGGAATCTCGTTAGCCCACATTCTATCGTTCCCTTAAATTTAACTGTATTTGAGAGTAGTTTTATGCATAAATTTAGTCACTAATAGTTTGTGTTTTTAATAACCGCGAGGCTCCATTTTGGTACGGTTTCGTGACTCACGTACGATACTCGGTATCATGTTTAGCCAAGACAAATGATTCATTTATATTATGTAGAGCTACAAGCAATATTCGATTCCTTACCTACTTACCATATTAGTTTCGTATAGCGTTTCAGATTTGGTAATGCTTGCTACTGCACGGTTGCCGAAGTTTCATTTTATACATAATTTATATCATTTCGCTTATTTGTTTCATATGTATATATACAAAATAGGTTTAGTATTTTCCTAAGGGTTCAGCATTTTCATCAAAGATATTTTAACAAAGATAATTATTTCCAATTACATTAACATATAGGTATTATAAGCACACTTACTAGTACTTTCAACTTCATCGTTTCAACCTGAAATTAATGATACTGATGAAAAGCTTTTAAAGTAAGAAAGTCATTGTACGTAAACCATTGATTATCACTTTTCTACTTAAAATAGAAAGTGCACTGTGTGTTAAAATTTAGTCTATTCATGCAAGATATATATAAAATGAGTTTTATAGTGATAACACCACAGCCCTAGAGGCTCCAGCGCGGCCCTCTCCGCTCCCCCCCCCCGAGCGTCGGTGTCCTCTCCGGGCGAAGGTCGTCGAACGAGCACGTTCTTCGAATGTTGAATTGTTTTCCGAATGACAATATGGCAGTTACGTTACCGGATGTGTTGTGCGGTGCGAAAAATCTGACGATTAACATTTTGACAACGAAATTATTTGCATTTTATTTGTAATTTTTATTACATGGGCGTTGTGTAATGTCACGGGATGGTATTCAAGCTCTGTGTGTTATGTTATTGTTGAAAGGGCGCGTGATGTTAAGTCTTGCAAGAAAGCGATGATTTGTCTAAGTTGCTTGATACGTATTGGTCGTTTTACCTGTTACAACAATAGTGCATTTCCAATAATCCAACTAGTAAAGGCTGTATCTGTAACTGCTACAGGCCAAAGTAATGATTACCCTGAAATAAGTACAAAATAGAATAACATTAAAAAAGTAAATACAGAGCAGTTCTTATTATATGACGCAAAATGGCCCTACGTAGATTCGAGACAAATAATATATTTAAAAAAACATTATTTACACTTGACCCAGGTGTCCCACAGTCTACAAGTGTTGCGAGTAAGGTGCTGGTGTAATAGAACTGAACTAGAATTTTTTATCACAATATTATTATCATAAATATTGTTCTTCCCAGGATCAATACATAAACACGTAATATTTTGGATCGTTCTACAGCCTTTCTTCGCCATATATTTCATAACATTCCCAAAAATAATTATAACTTATTATGCAAGCGCTTCTAAATTAAATTAAAATAATAGAACGTTAAGTACTTATACTAGTTCGTACGCAATATATTTTACCCGCGTGGGCCTCACAGCCTCATCGATGTCGTATACTGATGTGTACTCTATCCAAGTAAACACTAGCACATCACTTACTAAAACTTCAACACAAAATGGGAATCAAATAATTACCAGAAAGCTTGCTTCCTTAGCATTCTTAATTTAAGATAAAAGGGAAAATATAATTAAGTTATCTGGCAAACCAAAGGGCTTTAATAAGAGCGTTAATGATCAAAATTAGAAAAAAATGTTAATAACACATTTTAATATTTATACAAGGATTTTGTATTGCCCAAATTGTAAGTCTGAGTTTTAAATTGTTGCGAAAATTATGAATCCCTCTTAGCCGAATTTCGACCACGGTGGCCAATATCAACGGAGGTCAGCTAGGTACGCAGGATATATTATTGCACAAGTGTGTGCGCAGTACACAGGTGCATTCTCTGTTTCTTCATTCTCAGTTTGGTGAGACGGCAATCCGACATGACCGGAGAGAGATTAAGCGCAGGACCAACGGCTTTACGTGCTTTCCGAGGCACGGGGGTATCACACCACCAACTTCCTGACTCCGAGCTGCAACTGAGTATTTTTTAAGATGGAAAATCCCAGTCACACTTATTTTGGCCCGACCCGGGATTCGCACCCAGGACCTCAGCGCGGTAGTCGTACTTGTACAGTTACAACTACGCTATCGAGGCAGTCAATATAATAATTAAGTAAAATACTTATGACAATATGTATACCAAAGTCGTGGACGAAAAATTTAATAATGTACGTGTGCCTACAAATAATATTCGTTAAGGCTATTAAATGGTTTAATTTCTTATCACACACTAATTGAACACATAACAATGTGCACTTCTAATTGGGCCGTCTACAATCGGACATGTTATTATTAATTAATTTGTTCAACACAAACATATTGCACACAAATAGACGTGGACCTACATACTCGACTGGTTTAGGCAATATTATTTAAACTATTGACGTCGTTTATTATAAAGTTATAATCTTGTATCAGCGGTTTCTAGTTATTGTATTATAAGTGATAAAATTACCTAATTTATATTGAAAGGCAGACTTGATTGAATTAAATAGGTATATGCTTATTTATTTTTATCGAATCATATGATTCGACAAAAGGAGTAACTCCCATGTTGGTGAGGATAAGGTAAAGTGACGTTTCTGAATGAGAGACTTGAGAGTAACTAGTGTTCTGGTTGGATGGTTTGGTTCAACGGCCGACATAAGTGCGAATGTCATCTAGTATATATCTGGAGTCAGAATAGCAGGATAAAAACAAAACACTGTGAGAAGATAATGCACAAAATTGTTTACTCCCAAGTATCCAGTCAATAAACAGGAGTCTATATGAACCTTAGGAATAGCTCAAAACATTTCACAATTATATTTTTGTACACACTGTGTAAATAACAACAATACTGTACATGATACTTATTTTATGGGTTTTTAAATACACCATTTTTACATCTAATGAAATAATATTATGCTTAGTGTATTGATGAATACGAATCTACCACAGTAAGTTTATAATTATATGAATCGAGCGACACGTGTTATTCATCGAATCGCCTTTGAGAACAGTTTGCTGGGCTGAGGACTAATCAAATCCCAGAATTATTATTCATAAAATTTTAATATACTCGGAAATCAGAATAGCCTGTATTGTTGATGTATTACATACTGTTTCGCTTTTCGTACAACAGGTGGCGTGGTAATTATGTCCTTTTGGGACATAAGTACTTACGTTGCATTGTTGTATTATTAACACACCTAACCCGCTACTGCGCTGGCACACTATTACAAGGTTGTATGCTATATTTGACGTGTAAATTGAATGATGAATGTATATGACATCAAATTTTCAGTGAAAATTTTCAATAAATCCGAAAGATGAGTAAAGGGTGAAACATGATGAGCCAACGATTTGTCGCAACTCTTCACTTGAATCTATAGAATTACCTTAAAGCATGTAATGATATGCATTCATTTAATTATAACGTTACATTTTTATAAGCTTTTTAGTTTTAAATAAAGATCCGTAAATATGTATTACTTCCTTGTGCTAAATAATTCAATGTATTAAAAATAGGGAAAATGTGTTCCTGTTAAATTCACAGTATTTGTTCGAGTTAATTAACAGGAAATCACAAGAATAGGTGTGTCGTGCTATTAAAATATACCTTGTTGTTTTCATACACATAATTGGTATTTGATATTTAATTAAATCTTCAGGTTTTAAGTAATCGGAGTTAAATTTTTATTACAATTAATTTAACCTTTGACTAGTAGTAACTGTTCACAGTTCAGTTCAATAAAAGAGTAGTCATTAGTAATTTCACTGCTTTTTTAATTGAAACTCTAGTAATGTTTATTGTAAAAAACAAGAAAATCTATGGGGATGGGCCGAACAATGCAAATGAAATTCCACGCGGATGTAGTTGATAGTATACTAGAGCGATTCACAAGAGATTTTAAGGAAGGGTTATTATTTACCGACAACTAATACATCCGGCAACATTAACAAAAAGAAGGAACGTATCTCACTTTCTTTGGCACGTATCCGCATCAATTATCACGTTACGTTTTTAAATGTGAGAAATTTCTTATGCACCCTATTGTTATAAGTTGTTCTTATTAAACAATATGAGGAAATGCTATTTATAGAGCTGTCATAGTTCAATGTATGGTATGACATATTTATTCATAATTATTATATCGTATGTTGAAGTGAGAGCTGATTTGAATGTGATTGC
This sequence comes from Manduca sexta, assembly GCF_014839805.1. Taxonomy (NCBI): domain Eukaryota; kingdom Metazoa; phylum Arthropoda; class Insecta; order Lepidoptera; family Sphingidae; genus Manduca; species Manduca sexta. The sequence goes on from NC_051126.1 coordinate 7,947,976, forward strand.
ATTGAGGAGCTCTTCAAAATGTTTACTTGCAGGATTTAACATTTAATTATAAGGCTAAGTTGGCGAAGCTCGTCTAATTAGGAGCGAATAGAAAGCGATCTTATCTCGGTGAAAGCGTCCATAGTTGCCATCATTACGCCTTTATTTAAAATTGTTTATCCAAAATCGGTTCTATTAAAATTAGCCGCAAAACGCGGAACACTTTATAATAGTTGGCATTAAGTCGTGGCGCGTGACTCATTTGTAACGGTCGTAAGCAGTTATTCAACCAGTTTTTATAAGTCAACATATACTATATTTGACGACATGTGCAAATGTGGCGTGGTAAATTATTTTATGTTCGTTATTTTTGAATTTTGATGTTTTGTTTTTGTAATCTTTTTTGGTTATTGCCGTTTGATTGGATATGACTGTTTCGTTCATAGCTTAGTTAGATATGCATTGGAAATTCTCCCTACGAATTATATTATATCGGTAGCTCTAATTGCTTTATTTCTGTTTTGTAGTGGTAAGTTATTCAGAATCACCACAATATAGTCAGAGTCCAAGATTTACACTCTTTATGAAGTTCATTGATCTTCACTTCATTCATCGTAATACTAATACGTCGACGAGTTTATAAAAATTTTAGCGTGAAATTCTTTGCGAGCTAATATCTCTTGCAACAAAATCTAATAATATGTTAAATTTATTTTTCATATTTCATCGTTCGCGTGTAAATTATACGTTTTGTTTAGACTTTACACTAACAAACATGGCAGTACACGTTACAACCGTTCTGCGCGTCGCGTCATCATATAGGGCTGCCAAGAAATAGCTTATGGCGGATTTTTAGTTTTCAGTATTGATCCGGTTGAACATATTGTCTGCCTGAGTACGGATCAATACTTACAAGAAGTTAGCATGGATCAAGGACATAGATTTATAATAAGGGATATATATTTATGGAGAGGAAAAAAGAGTAATAAAATCAAATTGACTCGACGACAAATTAAAGCTGCTAGTCAATGGTGAACATTAGAAGAAAGACACTAGCTACAATGAGTGGTAAAGGAATACATTATGAATTTTATAGTCTTTATACCAAACAAACGTAGTGCTGTAAAGAATGGGTTTCGTTGCGTGTGGTTTCACGCTGTGTGTTGTCGTGTTTAACGGAACCCGCTACATTCGTTTAGTAGATTATTTAAAATTCGAACCTGGTTTGGTTTGTAAATTGTGTGAATTCATGTAAAAATAATTATATAAATAACTTTATATTTAGAATGCTGTATTTACGTGTCAACAAGTGATATTGGATTTTTATTTTTGGATCACAAACCTCAATGTTGTTTCAAATAAATGTGAAAGCATTATATTCGATGCTCGCTTTATAGGAGCATAATATTACTCTTTTCTTGTATATTATTAGCTTTTTCTCGTGGCTCCGCCTACCTAAAAAATATTTTCCGGTATAAAAGTCCCAGTTTATATTTTCACGGGATAAAATAGAGCCTATATTTTACGTTAGACTCTAGCAATATTCGGTAAAAACTGCATTCAATTCCATGGAGTATAATAGCTTTTGCGTGATGCGTGCACAAAAACGGACAAATTTTTTAACAATGTTTTGGCTTTTGTTGTTTTAATAAAGATACTCTACATTCGTTTTTCTTTAATATCAATGATGTATAGACATCAGTCCGCTACAATTATATTATGTGCATAGATTATTATAACAAAATACTGTCAATCGAGCAAGCAGGGCACTTGTCTTTGAATGACTTTGACTTGACGTGAGGTGGCACCGCCCGTATACACTTACAATGCCTGATGATAAAAAATCTATATAACAAATAACAATGTTACAGTATACTCCAAAATATAACGTTCAAGCTACATTTAAATGCCCGACAGTAAAATAGGTCACAAGTAGAGGAGATTTTAAAAACACGTTCTTTTTTTGAAAATTATTTCAAACAATAGGCTATTGAAATTCTGTTGGTTCATTATAAGGGTTTACCGTGATCTCATCAATTGACGTGGTTAATTGTTTCTGGCAGCCCTCGCGGTATTCAGCGGCCGTTCGCACTTTGCAATATAAACAAATATGCATGGTTGCATTTTCTGGTTCAACGTACCTTGTACGTAGCCAAAAGTTTCTTATAGTAATTATTTGGAACCTCTTTTATATTTGACGAAGTTTCTGTATTTGTCCGACATAAATGATTGCGCAGTCTAATTCCTTTTAAAATAATACGTACCTGCCTACAAAAAACAAATCGAACTTGCTCTTTTGTGCTAGGCTTAAGAGTGTTTTACTTAAAGAGTGATTTAAAGCCGTAGTTGAGGACAATGAAAAGGAATGGATAGAGTAAAAGCGGTTTCTACATTAAGAAATCAAGTTTCATACAGATCTTCCGGAAGCATAATCACTATTATATTGTTAGCATAGGATTTCCATTTCGAACGTGATGAAATCGCATCTCATAAATTGAATTTATCTAGACGACACCTCATTCGAGCAATGTATATTTTATGCTGTTGAAAGTGATGACGTTTGTAATTTATCAAATCTGTAGAATTAATTTGAATGTAAATTAAGACTATTATTAATCGACAACAATAATCATGTAACTAAAATTGGTATGCATTTTCGAAATTCAGTGCGCATTGAAGCTAAGTTTTATATGTGTTTTATTCTTGATCATCTACTACATAATAATATCAGAAAATTCAATCACGGATTACGATGGCTTCTTATAGTCTCAATAAACTTTACTGGTATCGATGTAAAGCCTATTTTATATTCGTCACATAATGTAAAGCCGTAATAAATGCCAGTCTGACACTTCCTAAAATAACTCCATTCATTAGTATTGAAGATGTGCTTACGCATAGCAAAACCGCATCTAGGCTACATTTACGCAATTAATTTTCACGGAAACTATGTAAAGATGTAGGTCGATATTACTCATTTGTGCCGTGTTTATTATTTTAAATAATAAATAACCTCGTAACTTGAATTTCAGCGAATTTAATTTTTGTTAACAAATAATGTTATCAAGGTTTTTACGCGAGTGGAGTTGCGGGCAAAAGCAAGTTTATAATAAGAGAAACGTCGAAAGTCTACCGCATACCTAATCGGTGATGAGTCAAACTCGAGGTGGTGTGGTGTTGACCCAAATGATATACGGATAATTCATATGTGAATCATCAAGTTGTGTGAACACCTTTGTTGTCAGATATCACTAACGTATTATTATACTGATAATGTTCTGAACATACTTGGGGACGGTGTTTGGACTTGTTTGAAGTAGCTATTGGACAATATTTGACTTTCGATTACGTGGGCGTAGATACACTTTCGGTGTCGCCACAGGGGCCTCCGGATCCATTATTGTCAAGTTTACATTATCTGAGGACAATATAAATACTAAAACGCACTTATAATACAGTGGAAAATAGTCACTATGTCCTGTAAAAAAATACTATTACAAATAAGTGTAAATTTTCTAAATTCGTCTAGTTACAAATGGAACACGCGAACTCTAGTTTCAAATTATTCGTAATACAGTAGAGCATTTATTTGTAACAGGAGATCAAGCCGCGCGTGCGGTCACCCTTTGACGAATAGATTCTGACCATATTACTTTACTAACAACAAGCAAGTTTGCGTAATATTTTAGATGTAGTAGAACACGACCACTCTACCTGCACGTCCAAATTTTCAACGAAAAAGGAATACAAAGTGGACAAGAATGATGCACCATGGGCCTTTCGTCATAGCGGTTAGAATTCGCAAGAATGTTGGTTTCTAGTTAAATTAGTAAGGCTTTTTGTACACATCTTGTGTGCTACAATAACTTTATACATTGACGAATGTGTTGAAGTAATTCATTATTCTAAAAATAAAAGTAAGTGTAAGAAAGAGCTAATTGACACAGCATACGATGAAGATTGCAATATATTGGGGTGACTAAAATTTATTGTTTTGGCATTGTCACGAAGGTATATAATAAGATAACGCTTATTCTAACAGTGAAATTTACATAGCGAATTAATTGTATAGCAAGTTCCATTACCGATAACCAAAGAATACGTCTACCTTGCGTCAAAATTATTATGGATTTAACGTACATTTAAATATTTTATTAGGCAAGAATGCAATTGGCATCTAGTGGAGGCGTTGAGGTAGATGGGTAGGACGTGGCAATTATACAAGATAATCAATTTTGCAAAGCACGCACTTCATGTGGGTAATTGAAAAATTAAGTGTGTTACGTACAAGAAGTTGTTTATTCTCTGGCATACTTGGTATTATCACATGGAAATGTATGGTAATTGTGAATTCTAGAACATCCTTACAACACGATAGCATTATATTGACGACAATAAATTGCTATTGTATACTTGTTCCATGTGATAACGTTAAATTTTATGTACGTTTTGTATTTTCATCGACCTTTTAATTATTTTATTAACCAAAATAATTGTATACATATTATTACAGTGTATTATGTTTATATCCGTGGCGTAATAAATATATTAGTAGGTATTTTCAATAAAACTTTTTACCTGTCTAGTTGTTGAGTTTGAAGTTAATAGGTGCTTGGTAACAGTTTCATAAGTGTCGACTTCTAATTAAAACAATTTTTTTAAGTTAATACTAATTATATAAATTATAACTCGACAAGTTATGGTATTTGTCGAGTTATAAAGTATGGCTAAGTAAAAAAGAATTGTACTTAAATCCGCTGTTTAATACGGTAATTGATGTTTTAAACTAAAACATGCTGTACGAGGCAACAGGCCCTTACATTAATTTAGTGTTCAATTAATTAAGAATGTAGTATACGACACTTGAAACGAAAAAGGTGAACTAGGTCCCCGACGTCAATGATTAATATGAAAGGATGTTTTTATCGTAGCCTTGGTCTCATAAAGAATTTCGAACCAATTTAATATCATGGATATTAATGTAAAAGTCTTTGTTTCTTGTACTTTATCCTCAGTATGTAACTAATATTACAATGAAAGTAAGCATTTTGTGTGTTGTAAGGGAAACCGATAAACATAATGACTTCCGATGTCACAATTTAGAGCTAGTAAAAAAGTAGTAGTCCAATAAAATACCTATAAACCACAGTATCATCATAATAACCATCAACACACAAAATGGTTTAACAATGGATCATAGATTTCACGATATCGGTTTTATTAGCGTTGGTTCGCCCACTTGATTGCTCCTGTATTGATTGCTAATGGGATACTACTGCCAACTACTGATTGCTATATTAAAACACGATGCCCTCAGCATTTGTTTTTTTATTTCAATTTAAATTAGGATTGTTAAGCAAGAGGGACATTATTAAAACCGTATTATTGAGATAACGCTCTCCAAAACAGTGCTTTAAAAAAAATATTTTGAATTGCAACTTGTAATTAATTAAACGTATGATATTGTTAATATTCATATTTTTGGAATAAAACATTTTTATTTTAACTCTTTCACCAACTTCGGTAAATTTCTATTATATGTTTTAATATAGATTAGGCCTATTGGTTGTATGTCCTCGGAATCATCTCTTGAGATTACATCACAATGAGGATTGTCTTCTCTATAAGCCAAGTTATTAGTCATGAAGCAAGATTTTCTCGATAATTATGTTGATCAAAACATATTCTGAACGTAACATAATAATTTATGAATAATCATCAAGATGTGCTGTCGCGAACGTATTATGATGTCTAGCCATAAAATAGATTTCTATTGCAAGCTATTTGTGGAACAATCCATAATTCATTTTATTCATTGTAAATCGTTCGTAACTAAGTACTTGTGATCTCATATGTATTTTAATAGAAATGTCCTCATACGGGATATTGAATAAATTAATAAGTAAAAGTGTATACATTACGCTGTTATGAGATTTCTTTAGTGTTGTATTTCCAATGAGTCAGAGTTTCTTGCTACACAAGCCCATAAGAATTTTCGTGTACGTGATTCATCGGAAGTGCTAATACCATGAGGGTGTTCTTTTCCGACGTCTTTTGTATTTTAAACATATAAAATTATAAGCGCCGATATATTCCCTTGACCTAATTAAAATTGAAGTAAAAGTTTGGCATAATGAAGAGATATTACTGAACTCATAGCAATCAAAAGGAGAGACAGCATCGGATTTGATACCATGACCATTGATGAGACTATGAGTGAAATCTCGAAAGCAATAAATATTCGATAAGGGAGATATCATTTAGCACAGTGAGATAAACCAGTGTGTGCAAGTTAGCGCGGTAAGGGCGTGTGGACCGGTTCCCCGGTAGACCGGAAAATCGGCACGCGACACCGCGACGCCGTCCGACGCGCGGCCCGACGGGGAATCTAATTGTATTAGACATTGGTTATTGCTCTATAACACGACAGATTTGCGGGGAAAGTAAGATATTTTCGTGAAAAGGTTAAGGTTTCTCGGATAGGTTATACCTGATACCTGAAAATAGGTTAATGTTGAAGGAAGTTATGTGTACTATTTATTTCGTGATTGTCCGTTGTGTATATTAACGGGAAGATCTAAATACCAACAAAATACATTTTAAAGACTTACGGACGGTGGGGTTAATTGAATTTTTGGACTAAGCTCGATAATTATGTCTCAATAGAGTCATTGAATTAAACATACAGATAGGTTAATGAATAGGGGCATAGTACAAGGCTTAACATACGACTAAAAATATGCTCCAGTATCGATATCGAGAGCTTCATAACAAAGGGGCGTATGAGCAAAAAGACAATATTACAGGAGCGGCTAAATGCGAATAGAACAAAACTATTTGATTGTATAAGCCTGAAGTTTGGAACACGCATTTTTCTAGGGATAACTTATATTTAATATAAAATCAATTAGTTTTTTCAATACGCCTCTTTGATATGAAGCCCTCGATATGTGCCCGACCGAACTCCTAAGGATGACAAATGTCTTATGTATGAAATAATCCACAAATTATCACTTTGACTAACGAGCATGTTGTTCACCAAAAAGACTTTTATGTTAAAGACTTGATCACAATTATATAGTTGAAAATAAAAAAGAAATGATTGGAAATTTTAAATGGGAAAAAACATACTTCCGTGTTTATTGAAAGTCAAGTAGCAGACGGTGTCGTCGGCAGGTGGCTGTCTTTTCTTAACTGCCCCTCAAATTTGTTCCCTTTAGTCAGGTGCAACGGCCGTCGAACAAGGTTAACTGTCTGGTACCCCTTCCGAAGCCCGGACCATTATATTTAAGTTATGGAAATGCTTAATGAATTAGCAGACTGGAATTTCGAATTTTATTATAATAATTCTTACCTGGTAATAGCACTTCCTATTTTGTGATGTTACCTTTTCTATGTAATCATAATATAAACTTTCTTTTAACACTTAAGACAACCGGCAGGTGGAATCAGATTAGTTTTGCAACCTCTTATTTTGGATATATATATATTTTTTTGTGTTTTTGTTTTAATATAGTTGTTATTATATATATATATATATATATATTTATTATGTATGATGTTAACAGTGATACTGATGATTTTCTTTCCGCCTGTAGTGATAGTGACAGTTTCTTGAGTGTTCCCTCACTCAGCGATACATTAGCTACAAATTTTTCCGATGTTTCTAAAAATTTTAATGTGGTGCACATAAACGCTCAAAGTATTCCGGCTCATTTCCCTGATATGCTGGCTAGCTTTGACTGTAGTAACCTTCACGCCATTCTCGTTTCTGAATCATGGCTTAAGCCCTGCCTGTCTTCTGCTTCTTATTCTTTACCTGGTTTTCAACTAATTAGGAACGACCGTTTGGTTGGCATGGGTGGTGGGGTCGCCATATATTTACGTACTACTATTCCTTTCTCTATAGTTCATATGTCGTCCCAACCACCTCCGTCAGATGCTGGTGAGCATTTGTTCCTTGAAGTTGAACTCCAGCATACTAAAATTTTCCTTGGTGTTTATTACTGTCCTTCTTTGCGTATTGATTACTTCTCGTCCCTTGAAGCCATTCTTGACACCTTTATCCCTTCGTACAGTCACACTATAATCATGGGTGACTTTAATACCTGTCTTCTTAAAATGATCACCGCACTTCCTCTCTGCTTTCCGTATTAGGTTCTATTAACCTTTCCATTTTACCCCTTGATGCTACACACCACTTTCCAAATTCTTCTCCTTCTCTACTTGATCTCATCCTCGTCTCTTCTCCGCATCTAGTCGTGAAGCACGGCCAATGTGCTGCTGATGCTTTTTCATATCACGATCTGATCTATATCTCCTTTTCAATCCGTTTACCTAAAGCGACAAGGAAAACCGTCATGCAGCGCTGTTACCGTGGATTGAATCTAGATAAGCTTCGCGAGGATGCTAGGTCTATTGATTGGGCTCCAGTTTTTGAGTCGACATCCATTGATGAAAAAATTTTACATTTTAACGCAAAACTCATACAGCTGTACGACGTTCACGCCCCAATCCGTGCTATTAAAATGAAGCATCTCCCCGCGCCTTGGCTTACCGATGAACTTAAGTGTCTTATGCACAAAAAAGCTGTTGCTAAGTCCAAATATAAGCGACGTCCGATTTCCCGCAATTGGGATAATTATGTAGCCATACGTGTCCACTGCAACAAGATGTGTAGGAAAGCACAACGCCGATATATCCATAGCTCCGTAGAAAATGCCGATCCCGCAAAACTTTGGAAATTTCTCAGATCAATTGAGTTGGCAAGCAACCTAATGCTACTAATCATAATAACTTAAATATTGACCTTTTAAATTCTCATTTTACCGCATCGTCCAATTTTGATAGGGCTATTAAAACTAAAACTTTGAATCATCTTTCAACACTTCCAACTCCTAACTATCCTCATTTTTTCTTTAGTCAATTCTCTGATCGTGATGTTAAAAAGAGCATATTAGCGATTACCTCCAGTGCAGTTGGGTATGACTGTGTCAGCCGCAGTATGATCACCCCTATCCTTGACGAATGTCTTCCTACTCTCACTCATATTCTGAATTTCTCTATATCAAACGGTGTCTTTCCCACATTATGGAAATGTACCGAAGTAATTCCTTTACCTAAATGTCGTAATCCTGTCTCTTTTTCTGAGTATCGCCCTATTTCTATCCTTCCATTTCTTTCTAAAGTCCTTGAAAGTTTAATTCATCACCAGCTTAGCCTTTTCCTTTCCAATAACAGCCTACTTAATCCTTTTCAATCTGGATTTCGTCCTAGTCACAGTACCACCACTGCACTGGTGCATATTACCGACGACTTCAGGGCTGCCATGGAGAATGGCAAACTAACTGTTCTCGTATTGCTTGACTTTAGCAATGCTTTTAATACTGTTGACTATGAAGTCCTGCTTGGCTTGTTACGCTCTATTAACATATCTCCGACAGTAATTGACTGGTTTCGTAGTTACCTGTTGGGTCGTCGGCAGCGTATTCGCCTGGATGATACTCGCTCAACTTGGTGTGATATATCTGCCGGCGTTCCTCAGGGAGGCGTTTTATCTCCACTACTTTTCGCGTTATTCATTAACTCTATCACGGACTGTCTTACTTCTTCCTACCATCTTTACGCAGATGACCTACAAATTTACTACTCCGCCCCAGCAGTACGCTTGACTGAAGCTATTGTGACTATTAATAAAGACCTTGCCAGAATAGGTGAATGGGCTTCAAATTTTGGTCTTGTGGTAAATCCTCTGAAAACCCAGGCCATTGTTGTTGGCAGCCGCAGGATGTCATCCAAAGTGGATTTCAGTGGACTTCCTCAGGTCGTATTTGATAGTTGTACCATTCCCTATAGCGATATGGTCAAGAACTTGGGAATTCTTATAGACAGAAACCTGTCCTGGGGACCCCAACTGCGGGAAATCAGTCGTAAGATATTTTCTGCTGCCGGGTAAGGACCCGGCATCGTCGCTTACGTAATTTCCTTCCTATCCCCACTAAAATTGCTCTTGTGCAATCACTTCTTTTATCACTCCTTAATTATGCTGATGCCAGCTATCTCGATCTTTCCGAAGCCCAATTTGATAAACTTGAGCGTCTTCAGAACTTCTGCATCCGTTTCATTTTTGGCCTACGTAAATTTGATCATATATCACAATTTCGGACTAAACTCAAGTGGCTTCCCATACGCCTCCGCTTGAATACCCGGATTTTATCTCTGTTATATTGTGTTTTATTTCTCCCCTCTTCTCCTTCTTATCTTAAAAACCGATTTCACTTCATGAGCAGCACCCACGCTCGATGTTTACGATCATCGGATAACCTCAAATTGAAAATTCCCAAGCATGCAACTAATTTCCTTGATAAATCATTTACAGTTCAGGCTGCACGCTTGTGGAATGAGTTACCTGTGTCGGTAAGAAGGGCAAAACTCTTCCCATTTTTAAAAGGCTCGTTAAGCAACACTATTTGTCACTGTAATTTTCTGTCTCCTTTTTCTTACAGGTTATTACTGTATAATAAGTATTTATTTTATTTATATTTATGTAGTTTATGTATTATAATACGTAGTTTTTGTATATATAAATATATAAATATGTATATTATATATATGTGATATATTATATGTTTTAATACTTTAGTACATCGTTTTTCCAAACCTTTTTATTACATAAATTATGACCGCCCGCTCGTTTCATTCCTAGTTATTTTAAATCCCTCCAAAGGTTGTCTGGAAGAAATCGCCGATAGCGATAAGACCGCCATTTGTACTTCCTGTTGTTTCATCATCTCTGTTGTATATTTATTTTTCCCTACGGTGTTGATGTACAATAAAGTGTTTAAATAAATAAATAAATAAATTTCGATGTACTGACTCGAATATTGACAGATATGTAGATAAAAACGTTATGAATTTTATCTGTTTCCTACTTTATAAAAATTGTGGGTCGAATAGATAATCGCGATTGCTTAGTTATCGTTATTTATAAGTTGTATCTATATGGAAATAAAACTTATAAAATTTTTAAATGGTTATTACGCAAATTTCTCATTTCGCTATTAAAGAAGATTCGGTCTAAAGAATAAGCACTAAAATTGTGCCAGACGATAAAAATAATGAAACCTAAAAACTATTAAACCGATAATATGGGCCAACTATAAATACCTTTCTCCGATGCTACTCCAAGTTCTGAAGAAGACTATCACTGAGGTCATCGCCAATTGGACTGCCGCGTAGCTTACATCATCGATGACTTAATCTAATCTTTATTGCCGCTATAAAGACAGTTCCGTCGCCGTATGGAAGGGCGCGTAACAAATCGGTTATTGAGGCTTTGGCTACTATGTTTATATTTTAAGTCACGAGCAGTGTTTAGGGTACGGAAAAACAACTGTCACTTTATAGTTTGTCATAGGTAGCCATTAGAATACAACTGTTTTGTTCAAGGGTTGGATTCTCTAAAGGGCTGCGATTGCGTGCATATTTACCCTACAACTACAAGATAGAGTGCGAGATCTTGTAGGGCTTTAGTAAATAAGATGGTCTAAATTGTTTAAATTGATATGAAAGATTTAAGGCCCAGGACCATGTCTAATGAGTACATGATACATGATAATGTTTATAGTTCTTACACTCTATAACGATTATGAGATTTTCCGTACTCAAATATTACTGAGGAATAAAATGTATCTAAATGACTCACAACATGTCAGAAATCACGTCTAGCACAAATCATTTGACGAGTCAACATCGTTTATGTTCTCACCAGCAATATATCTTGCCTTTATTCTTATTGCCCATTTGAATACAAGTCTCAATTTACTTTCCCCGCTGGTATCGAGCTGATTCATGAACGGCTGCAAATAAAGCATGTCTAAAGAACAAAACTCGGATGACTATCGCAACGGATGCTCGGCGATACGCGAAACGAGCCTGTATCCTGCGCCAGTTGAACGACCGGCGCACGCGCACGCACTGCGACGACGCTCCTGATAATGGTGAAATTTATCAACGCTAATTGTTGAAAAGAACGCTTGTGCGAGTATGCGACGACGCAAAGATACGAAGCTATATATCTTTTGATAGTGACGCGAGGCAAGCTATGGCGAAACAAAAATTTAAAAAATGTCGTATACATTATTTATACCCGTGCAGCAACAATTGGGTTGGATGTCTGAATGAGATTTGTACTTCTGTCACGTTTATATTATTAAATATCTTTTAACTCAAGCGATTTTTATATTTTTAGGAAAACTATATAAAAAAAATAATAAAAGATATGTACAATACTTTTCTGATATCGAGACACAATACCAAAACCAAAGGGTATCAAAATTTAATAAAAACAGTTTGGTTACCAGACTAATCGTGTTGATAAGTCAACTGTAGTGACGTCAATATTTTAAAATATTCCCTCATCTAGTTGGAATTGTGATCTACACTGGCATCGCAACACAATGTTATCTTTGAGGTATCGAACACGGTCCGACTGTAGTCTACAACAATAGTGGAGACGCCCACGCACCGCTTCGAAATTGGCGGTGCAAACACAACAACGTGATTTATTATGTGCCTAGTTAGTCTGATTACGAACGTCGTAGAAACTGATTTACATGATCTTGATGATTTTATAATGATATACTTTTGTATTATTAATTGCTTTTCATATTATTTTCACTTCTAAAGATTCTTAATAAATGACTACATGTACATATTACACTGATCCTATATATCTGAATAATGTTACTTACTTGACAGGAGTTATTTTTATCTGTTCAACAATTTCAATTAATCAGGTGACACAAAAAGTCGACGTTTCGAAAACCATGCGTAAAGTAAAATTTCATATTAAAGGACGACGTGTTGCTTGTATTTAGGTTGAAATTATTTGCTGCCTTGACCAGAAAACATGATAGTTGCTTGAAGGATATTATGCAGGCTCGTTATACTCTTAATTCACGACTCTGCATTCGGTTAAATTGATACCAAAATTGCTGTTTACGGGTTATCTAAATGTTGAACAGGCTTATTTCTTCTTTTGTTTAATATGTGAACAAATGTATGTTTGTAAATTTATTTATTAATGTTGATTTTGAAAAATATAATGGACGGTTTACATCTTCTCCTAAAGTATTTTTGACAAATTTTAAGAAGGCAAGCGGGTTTAAAGAGATTTTTTTGCGATTTTTTCTGTTCACATACAACCTGTGTGCCGCAGTGGGCGATGAACCTAATATGAAATGAGAGGCAGATTCGGCAAATTACCAACATTGAGGCCAATATTTGAGTGATTAAAGCAATTAAAATTTATAAAAGTTCTGTGCGTTGTGGTCTAATTAAGAGAATTGTATTTGAACATATTTATATAATGATGTTCAAGATTATGTGTTTGATTAGGAGTTGTATTAATTATATCACGAAAAGAACCTTAAAGGCCAGTGGGGTGACTCATATTACTTATTCTGCTGTTTTTCTGCCACCAGCGCCTGTCGATCATAATCAAAACTACAATGCCCATATATGGCAGTGTTTACGAGTCACGCGTGCGTACGTTGTAAATGCATGTTTCGCCGTAAACGTTCTTGTCCAATGTGACTCATTCTCTATTTAAAAATGTATAATTTTTATCCTTATTGGCATCGCTATAGGGGCTATATGGTGCGGCGTTTGTATTCGAGGTTATGTTAGCTGTTGATAAGAGTTAACTTGTTGTATTCATTACCTTATTTCGTAATTATTTTTGTGCTAAATATATTGCAAATTTGTTGAATTACTTTTAAGATATTATGTAGAGTAATTTTTATATTAATTACTGCGGCGGTACACTTTAAGATTAAAATTTAACAGAATAGGTACATACATTTCAAAATGTTGATTGATTGCATGCCCGGCCGCCGTGATGTCATGATTGTTATTAAAGTTCCTTGACATGTGTGTAGGCTTTAAACCTTTATGACGCACTTCTTATTATTTTATATGTAAGTGTAATATTAGTAACTATCATTATTTTAGCCAATAGGTACGAAAAAAATATTTTTAACTATAATTACAGTATTATTAAGACGACAAACTGACGTCATTGCTCTGGGCTCCGGGCTTGCTAGGCTTTTAACTTTTTATTTTTATAACTCATTCGCCCAAACTGAATCATCCATCAGCCGATCGACTCTATTTATTTGTAATATAATACCATGTAAGGCATGAACTATATAACTTTATTTGAACTTATTCATAAGAATATGGACCCTATGAAGCAGACGTTAGCAATTAATTTGGTGGAATGTTATTTGCAGTGCAATGATTAAAAGGCGGCCTCGCGCGGCCTTGCTCGCCGTTTGCACAGATGCGTTGCCGTAGTGGTTCTGACTCACAACTCGCATGCGAAGGATATACGAGTATTCTGTTTGTAGCCTTCTTCAGGAAACATCATTACTAGAATAATAATTACTTTAATGTGTCTTTAATTAGATACACTTTTACATGAACTTGATTTGCGTTGTTTTCATTTCTTAATTTGCACACATGTATGCGCAGGTGTTGTTAAAAAAAAAAGAGATTAAATACAAACATTGTTCTGGCAATGCCAATAGTACTACAGCATTGATAAAGATACTAAGCAAAAAGTAACATCGAGTTATTGTTATCGAAGTTTGGTTATTGTTTGTTGAAGTCGCTACTTTCAGCCCATAAAAACACAAGATAACTAATGTTAGGGTGTACTTGTTAAGAGTGATATTACGTCGTAGTTTTGGGATTCTTCCGTCGCGTTATTTCGCTCTGATAGGAAGTAATGACAATTTATAATTTAAAAAGAACATCAATAAAAATGTTTTATTGGTGAAACATTGATACGTGATTGTTGTTGTTTTGTCCTGGAGTTTAATGAAGAGCGATCATGACAGCTGCACAGTTCACGTCCGCCAGAACGGTTCCATCAATCTATCAAGCGTCGTCTTCCATTAACGAGTTTCATTATTCACACCGTTTAAGTGCCTTAACACAATAAGTTAGGTTCTTCTTACGACATTGGATGCTCTCTACTCTAAGCATTATTTGCTGCTAGCCTTCATGTTCCGGTCGTGCCTTTTGGTATGAGAGTCATTTTAAGTTGGTATCTAATTAATGCTCTCCCTTTATGATTCAATGTGTATTCCAATTGGATTTAAGACAAAATCAATTCTGTTGTTATTGGGAAAATTACTACCCGACCAACTTGCAAATACACAATTTTAGTCTTTGGTTAGAAATATTATTTCTGCACCTTCTTACGTAGAATTATTTTTCATACTACATTATTATTTACATTTCTATTTACTTTTTTAACATTAGGCAAAGATCTCTTCTATAATTTAGGGACGTTAGATTTTTTTTTACCCTTTTCTCTATTTTACCTGACGTATGTTCTATACAAACATTATTGTAACTGTACTGTACATATTTGGAATAAAATTTCTTCTTCATAAGAGTAAAATACAAACCATAAAATGCTCTCACCAATCGTAAAACACTCGGAGTCATGTTAAAAATTCCTTTTGTAACTAATCATTCGCTACCGATGGGGCGTTAAAGCTTTCATAAAATACCACAAGTGACCTGGACGGATGGCTAAGCGGTGACTCATAAGCTTTCGGACTTGACGCGTGTGCTTTACACCGTGCGCTGCGTCCATTGTACGCGTACGGATAACATTCTGCATGCCAGCTAATGACGCATTGACTGAGATCCGAATGATTTGGCCGGGTTTGTGCCCCGTGTATTTCGTAAGCCGAAAATGTTGACTATTCATTCAGGCAACTTCGTCGTTTGTACGGTTCAGTGACCGTTTATTGTTCTCACTTAGGATTTATTTCCTACTGCATAATTATTTTGACTGTATGAATGTACGTTTTTTTTTTAAAAAGTGGCTAAAATTATATTACATACAAATATAATCAACATCTTTAAAGTAATTTCACCTAATTACTACAGCTAGTACCAAGAATACAATATAAAAAATTAGCTTTTGATCGCAACTTCGCCCGCTGAAATTTAATTAAGTTTCTTATAAATGATATTAAATATGTAAGCATAAATACGACGTAAAGCGAAAAGGTATCACTACTAATATGTTAGCGAATGTACCGTACGTATATGCAGAATACATTTATTTTTATTTTCGATAATGGTTTCTAATGACTTCTAAAACGGTTGTTCAATGCGTTACCAAAATTAGTAGTCTCCAAGTATGGCGATCGATTGAGGCGACTAAATACGGTTTTGCATCGTGAGGAAACTGTGCCGATGAAGTTTTTGTATGTTTCACAACGATTCAGCTAAGCATTGCAACACTTTACTTAGGCTTAGCAACGATGGGCGTGTGATTACGTCCGTCCCTCCTGACACCGGCAATCCGACGTTTGAATGATTTGTTTTTGTATGGAAGGTGTTGAAAGACGGTCTTTGGACGAAGAATGTAAATAGGATTAAATTTTACAGGTTAACTTGATGTTATTGTTGTTATTTTATTTTGTAACTTTCTTTATCTAATTATTTAGAGACATTTCTCTAACTGGTTTAATGACCGACGTGAATGAAAGATATTTTATTGAACCATTGCTTTTTTAAAATTTGTAACATAAATTAATTGTTTTAATGATTAAAGTGAATTAATAATGCAGTGTTAACTTTACAAATATACTTATGTCATGTATAGGTATATGAAGATGATTATTTCAGATAATTCTCAACTTGCTACTAGTATAGTTGGTTATTAAGTATTATAAACCAAAATAATTTATCACTAAAGAAAATGGTACGTGATTAGAATTCAGATAACAAAACCGCAAAAAAGGCGAAGTCGCTGTCTACCACGCATTCCATAGGGTTGACTACAAGCCGATCAGTTCCATGCATGGTCCAAGCACACTAATATAAATATTAACACAATATGTTAAAGCGTTTGATGTTGACGAATAATTCAACAACTTATACAGGTTATTGGATTAAAAAGATGGTACTAAACTGAGTAACGTACTGGCAACAAAACTTGATTACGTAGTGTATACCGACTAAACCCCATCGAGCCATCCCGTTCCGTGCCGAATGATGCCCCTCCTAGAAACTTTCGATGAGAAGTTGTTTCACGATTTCTGAGTAAATAGTATTCGTCACATGAATTTATAGGCCGACTAAAAACAAAAGTCACAGTTTAATCTATGCTCCGAAATCAAATGCTAACTATCATCATTAGCTATTTAATAAGATAAAATAATAATAAATAAAAAAAATAATATCAGCCTTGTATTATATACTTGCCCACTGCTGAGCACGGGCCTCCTCTACTACTGAGAGGGATTAGGCCTTAGTCCACCACGCTGGCCTAGTGCGGATTAGTAGACTTCACACACCATCGAAATTTCTATAGAGAACTTCTCAGATGTGCAGGTTTCCTCACGATGTTTTCTTTCACCGTTAAAAGCGAACGATAAATTCACAAAGAATTTAATAAGATATTATCTGTTAAATAAAATTTACTTGAACATTATGAAATAGGCCCTATGTCTGTTTATTCTCCTCAATGGAGTTAATCCATTAAAGTAAATGCTGTGCGCCAGAATATTCTTGTATTATTAAATTTGTATATAGATGACTTATCTAAGAGTTAATAAACTCTATAAAATAGCTATATGATACACTATCTATTAATATAATAGAATAGAACATTGCATACATCACGTCAATTTTATTACGGTTGTTTACAATTTTCGGGGTTAAGAGTTAATCACACAACATTTTACGCAGTTATCCACAAGATGACGGGTCACTACCTATATAAGTATAATAAATTGATTCACGACGTTGCCCTTTTGTGGTTCACAGAGATAAGTTATCTTCATCACCTTTTCAGCTTTTCAACTTGCCGACTACAAAGTACATTTCGTCTGCAAACTGTTTTACATAAAAGGTTCTATATTCTTGCAAATAAATATTAAATACAATCGCCCTCAAGTAATATTGATCTTCACAAGGTATATTAAAAAAATAAAATGAGAGCCGTGCCATGCGTGAATGCCGTTTGCACATTCATTCGAATTATTATGTATAAGTAAGTTTTTAGAGTTTACGCTAGCCTGCCTTTATAAAAACATCAAACAACAAAATATTAAAAATAAGAAAAAAAATACAAAGTATATTTAAATAATTTCTATAGGTACTGTATTTTATATCATAGTCTATATTAATACCCCTTTCATAGAAGGCGTCTAGACGGCCCCATCGAGCGCTACATTGTTAGGTCGGATGGCTCTCAGTTTGTTAACATTATAGGGCTAATATGATTACAATAATTGAATGTCACTATTTAAATGGGCGCATGATATAATTGAAATGTTCAAGGAACGTTCCTCTCTGGTATCATTGGCATCCTATCAATAATTATACAAATCATTTCACAATCAAACCAATTAGTAAATTGTTATAATTCTACATTTAATTGGTTGTTTGTGTGCAGATTGCACATCTTAATTGTATTTTCCGTGGATTGAATTTCTTGTATTTAAAATATACACTGTTCTATATTATGTTGGCGGACTAATGCCAAGTAACCCGGTATTAAAAGCTATAGGAGTATTTCATTTTTATTTCTCGTAAAATGTCCACAAGCATGAATAACAAAATGTGAAAAATGTTAAACGTGTTTTAAACCGAATATCATTTCTCAAAACTACCATAAAAAATACTTCAATGTTCATTGATTTAAATAACCCACACTGTGACTACGAATGCTTCGTAATATTCACGCTTGTCAACCGTTTCACTGTCTTCTCTATCCATTGAATATCTCCTGTATTTAGTTACAACCTTTCACACGACGCGACGTCCGATCTTATTTATTCCGTCTTAATAATTACCATTCAGTAAATATATTCTTCTTAACATGTTTTAGTAACTTTTATGTATTATAGAGTTGAAGATGATCTACAGACATTTTTATGTTATATTAAGCCAGACAAAGCCACTTTATACACATTTGCTTTTATTACATGATATAAATGAGTCAGATTCGTAGTTTACGATTTATAGCACAATTCCATGCTTGGTTCGTAATGGCCGATGTATTTTACTTTGTGCTTTATTAATGTAATCAGATTCGTCTGGATATCTGAAATGGACATATTTGCAGATGTACTTCGTATTTATGTTTTATATTCCGTCCTTATTAAGTTGGCTCTTTGGACGCTTAATCGTGACATTGTACGTGTTTAATGGCATTACATGCGATTATCTTTATAAGGTGAAACCAGAGGACTAATTACACTTAATTACTGGAACTTCGCCGAATTTTTTTAGATATCTTAAAATCATCGTACAATCTTTATAGTGTTAGTAGGCTATAGTGGCGAAGGGTGATATTTTTCGAAAGGGAACCCGACATAACATATATGTACTTGTTACTTTACATAAGTTAGAAAGGGAAGCCGGCAGGAATCGGGTTTTATGGAACTCCTGCCCCTGACTGGTATGCTACAATTTGTAGAAAAAAAGTACAATATAATGAGAAAACATTTCTGCTCCCCACAGACATACTCCGGCCTCTTCTGCGTGGTGGTCAACCCGTACAAGAAGCTGCCCATCTACACGGAGAAGATCATGGAGAGGTATAAGGGCATCAAACGACACGAAGTGCCACCCCACGTTTTCGCCATCACAGACACAGCTTATCGTTCTATGCTGCAAGGTTTGTGTTCACAATAATTATCATTGATTTATATATTTATGGGCTACTGATACAATGTTTGGTATCAAAAACAAAGATGTAAAACTTAAATGATCATTCTATTAGTGCGATCTTCGTATTTCAGTCCGTGAATTAGCAGTAGCATTAAGGAATTCTTTAACTGGGTGATCGACATTTAATTTTTAGATCTTATCGCACGTTTTCAACTTATCTATGACTTGTCTTTTGAAGGACGAAGGTTTATCAAGATATTCATTTGTATGAAAATAGATTGATGATGTAATTTGTTCCTTATTAATATGTAAGGTTAGGTTGGCAATTGGCTCAGTTAATCAGTGCTTCTTGTTCAATGTCATATTAATTTCAAGATTAAAGATAGTGGTCATAGCTATCATCAAAAATGTATATTGTGCTGCGTTTTAATTCTCTTAATATTAACATCAAATTAATTATTCTGGTTAATAAATTAATTATTGCAATGTTTGAAAACGGAGTATTTATTGAGATCTTTCATGTCAATAATTTTATAATATGACACAGTACTGTGCCACCAGATATAAAATACTTTTCCAATTAAATACTTTTATTTTGAATTAATAATCCAATTATTGGTATTTAAAAGAAGTCGCTTGACTAATCAATCGCTGGCCAATAAAATTTCTCCATCATAACCTTCAAAATGTTCCAAAGATATACGACGGAAAAAAACAAAAGGCAATGTACTAATTACAAAGTCACGCAATAAGTCATTGTAGTATCGGTTCGTTGGGCCATTAGTGAACAATTAGACAAACGACCCGGTTTTAAACTGGTCGCTTATCTTTTACCTCTAGTGCTGTTCGCTCCATACTCGAGCTGGTTTCGACGTCGACGTCTTTGTGCAATTAATAAGAAATATATTGGATCAACATGTAACATTTCGTTTGAGTATTTTGTACTTACGCCTTTCTTGTTATTACTTATGTAGTGTTGTTAGTTATATGTAGAACTTTATATTTCATAGAGGAAATAACTGGATTATCTTCGTTACTTTGTTCTGATTCCATTCCAATGAGGTGTCGATATAACCAGTATTTTTATTTTACAAATAAGGCTTAATTGGGTTTAGTATTTTGATTTCACATTGGCTACTCGTCTGTCGTCATTGAGTTAACTTTAACCCTCCCTATGGGATTCAAACTCAGGCAATTCAATTTTCCAAATAAAACGAAGTTTTGACACGGAAAACTAATCCAAAAACGATGTTATCCAAATATTATGTATATGCACTCTGGGCAAGAATAATAAATTTTGAAATAGAAAATGATACTCGGAAAAGTAACTATTGAAAATTCGCAAAGATAATCGAAAATAGTTGCGTACCTCAAAAGGAACCTTTATAGGATCACTATCGTCCATCTGTATGTTTGTCTATCAAAACCCTCATTCTTAGGGATTGTTGAAATTTATATCAAATCAGGTCTACGCTATCCTTCAGCTGTGAAAAAAATTAGTAAGTTAACGCAGTCAAAAGATATGACCGTATAATCACGTATTTTGCAATTACCAAAGGTAATCAAAACCTACATGGTACGTCCCATTAACCTAAAATCACGACATTTCCCAGGATTCAAGGTCTTACAGCATATGTAAAGAAACAAATGAAAATCGTAAATATGTACTTTTAATAACAAATAAGAGAGTTTTTAAGTTAGTAACTTATGTAGTCTGTAACTTTGTGCGCGATCCTAACTCCCACCTTTTCGGAATTTTATTTTATGAAGACAAAAGTTTTAAAGATTTGAATAAGTATGAAACGAGGATTACAGTTCTATTGTGTAGGATTACAGCTGTAACATCACTAAACAATTTGTTGATAAGGAAACTTGTATAATGAGCTAAGTTGTAATGTTGAAGTCAACGCCCACACCTAAAGGAAATGTTTATGTTGTTAGGCTCGTTTGACTTTACCTTAAATGTTCAAAGGTCAATGGTAATTGAACATTTTTAGGTGACTCTGCGTAGCATAAAGATGTTGTTTTAGTAAGTCGGCCCTTTGTACTTTTTTAGCTTAATGACCATGACGAAAGAATAAGGCCTAGGATTTTCTATAAAAGCGTAATATTGGTCTCCTTTGTTATAGTTCTATATTTCAACTAAAAATAAATATTGTATTTTTGGCAGTAACTTAATTAGTAAATTCATTTATAAATTAATACTATTTCCCTTTTTTTACACTACAAAAATCCTAAGCTTTAATCAGCTCAATTGAAATGTGATGTCACGACAAATCCAAGAACATTTCGGTCACGAGACCGAACATAATAAATATTTTAAAACGTGTAGTAAACAAATTAGGTTTATTTTCTCGCAAAATTTATTAATAACTTTATTGCTTTTACTTCGTAATCTCTTCCGACAACTGTCTTACATTTCATTAATTTATATACATTTTCTTCTGCGTTTCAGACCGCGAAGATCAGTCGATTCTGTGCACTGGTGAATCCGGCGCAGGAAAAACGGAGAACACAAAGAAAGTGATCCAGTACTTAGCATACGTTGCTGCATCGAAACCTAAGGGATCTGGAGCGGTAAGTGAGATTATAGATTCATCTTATATTTATGAAATTAATGACGAAATTTGCACATCTTTTATTTAAAAAGCTGATATTATAAAGTTGTAGGTAGTGATAGTGACATTGATTTTGTGGAAAGACTGAAGTATAGGTTTAAAGTCTTTAAGGTGTGGGATATATTTTAGTCGGTTTGGGTTACAAGTTTGAATTAAAAAGTGTGTTAGATCGTGATTTTATTTTCACAATTTTACTGACTCCTACACGGCAATGTAATGTCGGCCGAGCACAATAATTATTTCACATTACGCTATTTGTACAATTTAAGTTCAGAATAATTATAATTTGTATGTTTTTTATTATTGGGCTGGCATAGTCTCCTAAAAGACTCAAAGCCTCTAAACAAATAAAAGAATTTGACTTTCTTATAGATGTTTGCATAAACAGAATATCTTAGGCGATTTTTTATATCTTGTAATTTTTAATAAGTGTATATTTTTTCTTATATGACTTTTTCTCGTAAAGCGTTCACACGGTTATTGGTTCGACTATCGAACTCGGGTAAGAATGTAATTGAAATGTATTGGGGCTAGTTTATATGAGTGATTAAGTTAAAGTATTTGACGTAATTTGCTAGATTATATTACATTTTGAAGGAAGTATTAATGCGTAAAAAAGTGTATTGCTAAAATCTACTTAAAATATACTGAATCCAGATTTTAAGTTTATCTATCACGTCTAACTTCAGTGTTATATACATTTTTAGATAACACAGTAAATGTGCACTCTTATATTGAAATCTTTCAAAATTCTTTCTCTTATTACTTAGGAACATCATAAATGTAAATTCGTGTTCAATATTTTTTATGGTATTTGAGGAATTGTGTGATGAAGTAAATTGTTATTTTCCAGTTATTTGTAGAGCATTTTCAATGATCTTTATGGTTTGTACGCTAGATAATATTTATAGATGATATACACTTGCACACCTGCATGTAATGGAGGTGCCATGTTATTATGTACAGCACAATGGATTTTGTATGTTGCCAGAGTAAAAAATGAATCCGCCGTGTTTTTGTGAAACATGCTAATGAACTTAAGTGCTGTTGTCTTTTTAAATGATTTCCTCTTTTAGAAGTTGCGTAT
The DNA here is from genome assembly GCF_014839805.1 of Manduca sexta. NCBI lineage: Eukaryota > Metazoa > Arthropoda > Insecta > Lepidoptera > Sphingidae > Manduca > Manduca sexta. Next base: position 7,971,370 of record NC_051126.1, read on the forward strand.
GCTCATTTGACTTAATTATAACATCACATGCTTATTAATATTTGATTGTTTGCACTCTGAATATTAAATTTTCTCTGGCAACAAACGCTTTCTGTCTCTATTTATCTTTTACGACACTCATGTATATTTTTTATTTTTCCTCCGCACCGTGATCGTGACAACAGGGGCCGACACCACAATTGATAATTGTAAGTCAAGTACAAAAAAAATAATCCATTGGCTGATATTGCTAATCACTTGTAATGCATAAAGGAGTCCGTTCAAATAGCTTGTGGTAAAATATCCTTTTTATAAATGTCTTTAAATCTTAAAACGTCATAATATTTTTCAGTATTTTCCTTGCGTTTATTATGTTAATGAACAAAAAATAAATTAGGAATATTAAAAATAAGTTAATTTTATACCAATAATATTGATGACCAGTACATTAAATCAGTCAAGTGTGTGTATTAAATTCGTTCAGTTTCAGTATTCTATAAGGATAATTTACCGTAGGTAGATTGAATAATGACCGCTTTAAAATTGAATTTGTCCTTACATGGCATTATTGACGAAATTTGCTTGATGCATGTTCGCATGACCAATAATGGAAAGGGTGTTTTAACGAGGTTTATGTTATTTAAATGGCGTATTCATATTTCTTATTATAACTGGTTTGTGTGTATATACTTTCTTACAAATAAAATTGTGTATTGTCAGGTATGTATAACGCATGACATCACTCACCCGAGCGCATCGTCGTTATTGGCCTTTTTACTTTTTAATTAATTTGTATAGTCATTTTTAATGTAAATCTAATCATGACCGTATCTTTATGGCATTTTTTATTCCGTTTTCGTAATCTGTTTATTTTAGAACTAAGTATGCAATTCTTGCTAAAAATATGTCAGTTCTATATAAAAAAGTGATATAAACATCCATAATATAATTTATACTGAACTGATAAGATAGCATTATCAATAATAACATATACTTAACCGAACACTGGTGTGTGTTACATTTTGAGATTTCTCCGCATGAATCATCCGCTTTTAAATTAAACATACTATCACGATTTCATATTAAATCACGCACTATACACTTATTTTCCTCGCTTAAATTAAATAGAATTATTTAGTCATAGTGTGTTGATGAATTATTTGATGTTTGTCGTCGTCTTATTATTCCGTAAGTGTTTGGGAGGCTCAATATGGTGTACGAGGAAGGTTCACTTGACCGAAGTTCATTCGGCAGTCATTGTATATCACTGCAGTATCGGTATATACAAACTATCTCGCAAACAGGATATAGATACATGCAGAAAATATTGACGAAACCGCATTAAAATTATCATAATCGCCGACTTTACGTTCCTTATACAAAGTCCAACATTTATTAGTCCTTATTTTGTCGGGTTTGAAAATATAATCATGTCCATCAATTTATCCTACATTAATTGAGATTACAGAATGTATGTTCTTAACTAAGTAACTTATTGATGATGGTATACTACAGATACTTAAAGTTATATATATACTTCGATTCAATTCCTTCATTCGTATCTTGTATTTGTAGGATATTGTCTACTAAATGTACTAACGCTTGCCATACATGTATGTTCATTAACATTAACAATTCATTTACACGCCGCTATCTACCTTGTAGACAAATGGACCTACATTCGAGGTAACTAATATAGTGATCATTTTTCATGTTAGTAAATGAACAATATCTGAAGCTTAGTCTGCACCGTATTTAATTGCATCTTATATTATTCATATTAACTTTGTCGGGTCAATTTTATTATCACGAATGATTAATTATTTTGAATTTGGAATTAAAATGTCTGTGCTTGGATATGACGCGGAAAAGGGTTTTGTGGTCGTTACAGCAGTTAAAATATATTGTAAACTATTGCGGATTTACTTTCATGAATTACAGTTCATTGTTACTTTGGAGTGACGGTGTTATTCTTAACATCATACATACATCATGCTACGCATTGTTGATAAATGTCCTTTTGGCTAGTAGTATCTCTTGCATTGGTTATTCACACAGGATAATGAAATGCAGTTGCTACTAGTCAAGCATTATCTGCTTATGATAATTTGCTAAACCTTCATAAAAAATATATAATACTTCGAGTAAATTTTCAGTGTGAAAGTGATTTAACCACTAATTGGTACTTGTTTTTATAGGGAGAACTTGAACAGCAGTTGCTGCAAGCTAATCCCATTCTAGAGGCATTTGGAAACGCCAAGACCGTCAAAAACGACAATTCTTCTAGATTTGTGAGTATGCGATTATCTAAATCACTATTTTAATTGTTCTGATAATATTATATTTTGTATATATTTCATAACGAGATGCACGTTTTCAGGGTAAATTCATCAGAATAAACTTCGACGCGTCAGGCTACATCGCCGGTGCGAATATCGAAACGTATTTGTTAGAGAAATCGAGAGCAATTAGACAGGCAAAAGACGAAAGGACATTCCACATTTTCTATCAGCTTCTGGCTGGTGCAACAGCGCAACAGAAGGCCGAGTACATACTAGAAGACCCGAAGAGTTACCCCTTCTTGTCAAATGCAGCGTTGCCGGTACCCGGGATCGATGATGCCGCAGAATTTCAAGCCACCATGAAATCCATGAACATTATGGGCATGAATACCGAAGACTTCAACTCGATATTCAGAATAGTTTCGGCTGTACTTTTGTTTGGCTCCATGCAGTTCAAGCAGGAAAGAAACTCGGATCAGGCTACTCTGCCCGACAACACCGTGGCGCAGAAAATAGCACATCTACTTGGTACGTTTGCTTGATTAGGGTTTTATTGCAATTATCTTTTTACGTATCACTTACCTTATGTTTACTTTGTTACAGGTCTTTCTGTTACGGAAATGACAAAGGCTTTCCTCAAGCCAAGAATAAAAGTAGGCCGTGATTTCGTAACAAAGGCTCAAACTAAAGAGCAGGTTGAGTTCTCAGTGGAGGCCATCGGTAAGGCTTGTTACGAGCGCTTATTCAGATGGCTGGTCAACAGAATCAACAGATCCCTGGACAGGACTAAGAGGCAGGGTGCGTCCTTCATCGGCATCCTCGATATGGCTGGTTTCGAAATTTTCGATTTGAACTCTTTTGAGCAACTCTGCATCAACTACACGAACGAGAAGCTGCAGCAACTCTTCAATCACACTATGTTCATCTTGGAACAGGAAGAGTACCAACGCGAAGGAATCGAATGGAAGTTCATTGATTTTGGATTAGATCTGCAGCCAACTATCGATCTTATCGATAAACCTATGGGCATCATGGCTCTCTTGGATGAGGAATGTTGGTTCCCCAAAGCAACCGATAAGACTTTCGTTGAAAAGCTAGTGTCGGCTCACTCCGTCCATCCGAAGTTCATGAAGACCGATTTCCGTGGTGTTGCTGACTTTGCTATAATCCATTATGCGGGCAAAGTAGATTATTCTGCAGCACAGTGGCTTATGAAGAACATGGACCCACTCAACGAGAACGTGGTTTCTCTTCTCCAAAACTCCCAGGACGGTTTCGTTTGTCACATCTGGAAGGACGCCGAGATAGTCGGCATGGCGCAACAGGCGATGACTGACACGCAATTCGGCGCAAGAACACGCAAGGGAATGTTCAGAACTGTGTCTCAGCTGTACAAGGAACAGCTTACGAAACTCATGGCGACGTTGAGAAACACAAACCCGAATTTCGTCAGATGTATTATTCCCAACCACGAGAAGAAAGCCGGCAAGATTGAGGCACCTCTAGTTCTGGATCAGTTGCGTTGCAATGGTGTACTCGAGGGTATCAGGATCTGCAGACAAGGTTTCCCTAACAGAATACCGTTCCAAGAATTCAGGCAACGGTATGAACTGTTAACACCGAACATCATTCCGAAGGGCTTCATGGACGGTAAGAAGGCGTGCGAACAGATGATCGAGGCTTTAGAACTTGACCACAATCTGTACCGCGTCGGACAGTCCAAAATCTTCTTCAGGGCCGGAGTGTTGGCTCATCTTGAAGAGGAACGCGATTACAAGATTACTGACTTGATAGTGAACTTCCAAGCCTTCTGCCGAGGTTACCTCGCCAGGAGGAACTACCAAAAGAGATTGCAGCAGTTGAATGCCATCAGAATCATCCAGAGGAATTGTGCTGCCTACCTGAAATTGAGAAATTGGCAATGGTGGAGATTGTACATCAAGGTAAGGATTATGTAGTATTTATAAAGAGCTATTGTTCATTAGGATGTTTTCCTTAAAGCTATCGCTATCACCGGGCCATATGGTCCAATGTTTATAATATTGCTATTGAAAACACAATGTACTTTCATTATTGCGAATAGTTAACTCAGAATTTCATAATAAACTCTGATTGTTATGGATTGTTATAGAAACATGCAATTCTTCATATATATAGTTATAAATCACACATGCACGAACTTAGCGGTTTTTCAGTAATTAATTAATTTAAATAACTACAGGTGAAACCTCTGCTAGAAGTGACAAAGCAAGAAGAGAAGTTGACGCAAAAAGAAGACGAACTGAGGCAGATTCGTGACCGTCTCGAGACGCAGTTGAAGCGGTGCCAGGAGTACGAGCAGAAGTTCCAACAGGCGAGCGCTGAGAAGACGCAGCTGGCTGAACAGTTACAGGTAATTATTAATTTGTCATAACTTTTATGTAATGTTTGCCTTCTTCCTACGTTGAGAAGCACAAAAGTTCGAAAGCGTTCTATTCTTGCATCGAAGCATACATTTCTATGGTACTTGGATCATAATATATTTCGCATATATTTATATATTAATATTTGATGCTTGCGTTGCGTGTTTGCGTTTGCGTAATGCGTTTTATTGAAATGGTAGTTGACCTAACATGAAATAATAATGTTTCTACATATCTTACATTTGTATATGTTGTACAGGCTGAACTAGAATTATGCGCGGAGGCTGAGGAGAGCCGCGCTCGCGCCGCCGCTCGCAAACAGGAGCTGGAGGAACTGCTGCACGACCTTGAGGGTCGCATCGAAGAGGAGGAGGAACGGTGCAATGCGCTCCAGCAGGAAAAGAAGCGGCTGCAGCTTAATATCCAGGTATGAGGATATTATTATTCAAATCCTTGTTCAATAGTTGTGTAAGAATGATATAGGTGGTGTTGTTACTAGTGATTTGATATTATATATTTTGATCTGGCCATATAAAAATAAAAAAATGTACTTGTTTTCCAAATATTATTATCTTTCTTTTTAGCAGAAAAACGCATTCAATTAACAAATAAAACAATGAAATGCAATAGAGTTAGTTTAAAATATAAACTAGTTATACACACTGGCAGAGCGGTTGCGGTGTGACCTCGATATCTCCTAACCTCCGTAAGGTAGTTTAAAATTACGCGACATACGAAGTAACAGAAAACGAAATGAAGCAATTATGGCTTAGGTCTTGCGGCTAGCGTGCTAATTGTAATACTGTTGGGAACATTTTATTAATAAAGGGAATCGAAAGATTGTTAGTTGTTAATTGCAAATTTTTAATATTGTCTTTAACTATCACAGGACTTGGAAGAACAGCTGGAAGAAGAAGAGGCGGCTAGACAGAAATTGCAGCTCGAGCGAGTGCAATGTGACGCTAAAATTAAGAAGCTCGAAGAAGATTTGGCCCTTAGTGACGACACCAACCAGAAACTAGTCAAAGAAAAGAAGGTATTTACTATATTATTACAAATGAATCGTAAATTATTTAATCATTTCATTTTTTGTTCATTGGAGCTTGTACTCAATTTAAATTCTCGCTTTTTAGATTCTGGAAGAAAGGGCCAACGACTTGTCTCAAGCCTTAGCAGAGGAGGAAGAGAAAGCCAAGCACTTGAGCAAATTAAAGGCCAAACAAGAATCTGCTATTGCCGAATTAGAAGAGAAACTTCTTAAGGTACTGTGTTGTGAATATTTTTTTTATTTCTTTGGAATATTAGTTTGCAATGTTAACTATTATAATTTTAAAACATTCTTGATATTATGGTTATTCCTTATATTGAAACACTAATTACAGATAAAAGATAAGGGTAATGCTAATATTCATTAGTTGGATAGGTACTATAAGAAGTTAATCATATTTTCACACACACAGGACCACCAAATGCGTCAAGAGTCAGACCGCGCCAAGCGCAAGTTGGAAAGCGAGTTACAGGACGCTCGTGACCAGCTCGCCGAGCGACGCGCTCAAGTGGAAGAGCTGCAGTCTGTAGTCGGCAAGCGGGAGGAGGAGCTCGCCGCCGCGCTCGCGCGCGCTGACGAGGAGAGTGCGCAGAGAGCCATCGCGCAGAAGGCGGCGCGCGAGGCGCACTCCGCGCTCGCCGACGCGCACGACGACCTCGAGGCCGAGCGCGCCGCTCGCACCAAGGCGGAGAAGCTGCGCCGCGATCTCAACGAGGAGCTCGAGGCACTCAAGAGCGAGCTGCTGGACTCGCTCGACACTACTGCTGGTAAAATATCTCTTGTTACACTGGCTCTTGCATTTTTGTTGGTATCAAATAATTGTTGGCACAATAACATGGTGTGACATGGCAAAATAACTATCGAAGTAATTATTTAGTAAGTAGTGTTTTACGTTAATACGTTTTTATACAACTATACACAACGAGCAAAAAGTTCGTCTTTTCTCTTGAATCTTGATCCGCACAAATTATGCGAGACAATTTTTGATATTTTTTTTTTATTATTTATACAGCACAACAGGAACTGAGATCGAAACGCGAGCAAGAAGTAGCGGTATTGAAGCGTAGCCTGGAGGAAGAGGCGGCGTCGCACGAGGCTACGCTCGCTGAACAAAGGCACAAACACTCGCAGGAGCTGCAGCAGCTCAACGAACAGCACGAACAACTCAAAAAGGCTAAAACCGGTGAGTTGCGTTAATTTTCTATAAACATAATGAAACTCAAGATCTCTTAAAATGAAAAATTAAACGGCACTGGCTGAAGTAATTTTGACAATTTCAAAATTTTTCTTAATTCAAAATCGCGCCTCCGCGTAGTAACGTCAAAAATTTGGTAACCATTCTACAAACCGTTTGTGGTGTTATTTTACTCAATTTAAATCAAAGCGAAATCTTGTTTATAGTTTGTTATGTGTATACAATGGCGGGCATGAAAGAGCGTAGGCAGAAAAATGTTAAATTTGGTTTGTCAAAAGACGATAACTTTGAAGTGGAGAGTGTGGTATTTCCACGTGAAGAGGGCAACTCCTTTAACTCGGCAAGGGATTATTGGCAACATATGTGTAAAAACGGACACTCTCCGGAAAAGAAAAACGATGTTTCTATGATGGGTAAATGTTTTGGCCTATTCCAGTGAATAAAAATATGCCATTGAATTTAGGAGTGAATTATAGTAATCTTAAAAATATATTTTTCGTAAATATGTACATTCTGTAATTATGTATGCTTCAGAATAGGAACACAATGATTTTACAATAAAAATACTGCTACTCGTGAAACTATAGCTTAAAATAACATTATTGTCCAGCTCTGGAGAAGGCCAAGCAAGCTTTGGAGGCTGAGAACGCGGACCTGGCCACCGAACTCAAGACCGCCAGCGCCGCGCGCGCCGACGGAGAGCGTCGCCGCAAGCAGGCCGAGGCGCAGCTCGCCGAACTCGCCGCCAAGCTGCAGGAGGTCGAGAGGGCCAGGTGCGCCACACTGCTTATAACTACTTGGCTTTATACACACGCCATGTGAACTAGTTAATGGAGTGGCATCCAGTTACAAAATCGATTGAGGAAATGATTACCCTTACCAGTTAACACAACTATGCCAGGCAATACGAAACGTGAACGAAGACAATATCGCGGAGAAGATCATCTACAGTTGAAAAAACAAACTTTGTTTAGCAATACTGCTATTATTCATAGCTTACTTTCGAAGTTATTCCTTGTACTAACCAATAAATGTTGTAGATCTGAGGTGGCGGAGAAGTGCGTGCGGTTGCAGAGCGAGGCGGAGCAGGCGGCGGCGCAGCTGGAGCAGGCCGAGCTGAAGGCGTCCGCCGCCGGCAAGCAGGCCGCCACCATCGGCGCGCAGCTCGCCGAGGCACAGGTACTACACACATTTATATTCACTCAATAAAAGTCGCTAATCTAGTATATCCTAGAAACTTCCGAAGGCTTGGTGTCATTAAATGACCCTAAGTGACACACAAGATATTGGTTTACATCATAACATTGCAATTGAAGAATTAATAAAAAAAAGTTTCAGAAAAAAAATCTAAAAAATTTAGGACTTTGAACTGCTGAGATATGCTTACTATTTATTTTACTTTCAGACTTTACTGGAGGAAGAGACGAAACAAAAGCTGTCGCTTCAAACGAAATTGCGAAACATCGAACAAGAACTGGAACAGGCGAGAGACCAGCTCGAGGAGGAAGAGGAGGCCAAGAAGAACCTCGAAAAACAGGTACTGTTGATATTTGAAATGTTTCATAGCCAAACATTGCTGCAGAATCAATAGTGTGCATCAGTGAACATTGGACTCGATCATATTGCATATTGAAAAAAATTACAAAAGTAATTTGGACTTTAAAACTCGCAATTTCAATAATAATAACTGAAGCTCTAAACATAGAGACTTTTTAGAAGGATCAAAATTACTAACACGTATATTTTTGTCTAGGTCGCTGCTCTCACGCAACAAGTCATAGACGCAAAGAAAAAGGCAGAAGAGGAGGCTGAAAATGCCGCCGCCCTGGAGGAACAACGGAAGAAACTCAGCAAAGATGTGGAGGCGCTGCACCGACAGATCGACGAGTTGCAGCAGGCGAACGACAAGCTCGACAAGAGTGAGTTCTATTGTGCAGGGTATAAGTATGGGTATTAAATGGCAAACTGTAGTTTGTAACATTTGAAGTTCCAAGGCCGGTCTGGCTTACCGTTGAATGGAAATGTTGGCCTACAAGAATATTATAAGTTTATTTTAAATTTATAATTTTCTTCTATACTTCCAACAATATTTTTAATTTATGGGTATTTTATTGGGTTAACCATATCAAGACCTAAGTAACGTTTAATTTAATATCATAGGTAAAAAGAAAGTGCAGGCGGAGTTGGAGGACACGAACATCGATCTGGAAGCGCAACGTGCCAAAGTTATGGAGCTCGAGAAAAAACAAAAGAGCTTCGACAAGGTGAGAATTATTTAAGAAATAAGGTATAAGATTATATCGTTTACCTTCAATCCATCTGTTTTTTACCTTTAATGTTTTATTGCCATCTAATGTTCTCAACATACCTAATTATTATTATCACGCATTTGCAACTCTGCAATACATATTTCTTATTAGATTTAAATATCATATTTAAGTCACTCGTGTGTACAGGTGGTTGCGGAAGAGAGAGCCGTCGCGGAACGATACGCGGCCGAACGCGATCAGGCCGAGCGGGAGGCGCGCGAGAAGGAGACCCGCGTGCTCTCGCTCACCAGGGAACTCGACGATGCCGCTGAAAAGGTAACACTAATAATCAACTACTATTACTATTTGTCTCATAAAATATATATTAATTTTAAAAATCTATATTTCTTTTTTGGAACTGTAATGTTCGTAGCCGAACTATTTCAAAACTACATATTAATTTTCTCGTGCCCATTTTCTATAATATAGAAAACATGATACACGTTTTTAAAGGAACAAAACTTACGTAAAATTCTACGACTATATATTTAAAATATTTGGATATCAACAGATCGAAGAACTGGAGCGCAGCAAGCGTCTCCTGCAGTCCGAGTTGGACGAGCTGGCCAACACGCAAGGCACGGCGGACAAAAACGTGCACGAGCTAGAGAAAGCGAAGCGCGCGTTGGAGTCTCAGCTGGCCGAGCTGAAGGCGCAGAATGAGGAGATCGAGGACGACTTGCAGCTCACCGAGGACGCGAAGCTGCGGCTCGAGGTCAACATGCAGGCCATGCGCGCGCAGTTCGAGCGGGACTTGCAGGTCAGTTTGTGTTTAGTTTAATATAAGTATGTCAGTATGTAGTAAAATGATAGTTTACTTAGTTAAAAAACATATATTTTATCGTGGTAACATTAGCTTTATAATGACCACAAATTTGTTTATTATTTCGTAATAAAATAAGAAAACTTACAGGTAGGTGTTATCCTTACACGAAAAATAAATTATATTCTTTTAAGTTTCTTAGTTTGCAAAAGTATTTCATGTCCAAATACATTTTTGTAGGCTAAAGAGGAGCAAGGCGAGGAAAAACGGCGCGGCATCGTGAAGCAGCTGCGAGACCTCGAGTCGGAGCTGGAGGAGGAGCGCAAGCAGCGCGCCGCCGCGCTCGCGCAGAGGAAGAAGCTCGAGGCTGACCTGAAGGACTCTGAGCAGGCGTTGCATCTCGCCAACAAGGTATAGTATACTATTTATATTTCTAGGTACACAAGATTTTTTTACCTGTACCTACTTAATTTTTTTCTGGTATATAACGGAAGTCGTAGCTGATGATATGATATTACGGACTTGCTTACTTTTACCTAATATATGATGAGTGAAATATTTTGACGGTAAATAGTTGTGTTAGTAAAATAAGTGGTAGGATTTTTATATTCTCCTTTTTTGTCCTAAAAAAAAATAGAAGCATAGTAATGATTTATTGTATGGTTATATATGTTATGCTTTAGGTGAAGGAAGACGCGGCGAAGCAGGTAAAGAAGTTGCAACAGCAGTTGAAGGAGGCGGCGCGCGAGGCAGAGGAGGCGCGCGCCGGGCGTGAAGAGGCTGCGGCGGGTGCGCGCGACGCCGAGCGGCGCGTCAAGGCGCTCGAGGCCGAGGCGCTGCAGCACGCCGAGGAGCTCGCCGCCGCCGACCGCGCGCGCCGCCAGGCCGAGGCCGAGCGCGACGACCTGCTCGACGAACTCAACAACTCCGCATCCAAGGTAAACACACATGCACTACGCACACACATACACAACTCACAAAGCGAAATCAACGAACGAAATAACACAAACACAAATTGCCTACTATTTAAATTACTGTACCGCAATCTAAATTTGTGTTCGCTTGATTGTAGGGAACGCTCCTGGTTGACGAAAAGAAACGTCTCGAGGCGAGGATAGCGGCTCTTGAAGAGGACCTCGACGAGGAACAATCGAACAACGAAATACTTAACGATAGACTTAGAAAGGCACAGGTGAGTTATAATTCCTGGTACCCATACATTGCGAAAAATGAAAACTACCAGTGATGTGTTATTATAATATATTGCCCCATGCTGTTCACGGATCTTCTCTTCTATTGGGAGATTACTCCTGTTCTACTTTTTTGTGGCCTTTATTTATATTAAAAATTTATTCAATCCATAACCATTTGTTTAATTTCTATGTTTAGAACCAAATCGACCAGCTCACCATGGAGTTGGGCACCGAGAAATCCGCCACGCAGAAGCTGGAGAGCGGCAAGCTTGTGCTCGAGAGACAGAACAAGGAACTGAAGGCCAAGCTCGCTGAACTGGAGACGGCGGCACGCACCAAGACCAAGGTAAGAGCAGCAGTTGGATCGTACAATTATCTCCAAATGTTTTGTTTTGTAGTAAGCTCCTACTTAATATTTGGCTTGAACCGGAATTTATATTCACGTCATAGATATTTTCCTCGCAGTCGGATTTCAAATATTTCGTTTTTACCTAATAGTTTTAACATTTTATTATAATCGGTATAGAAAAAGGATTCGTAGAAAATTCCAGCTCAATGTTATTTCTAAGTTGGTAACGCCATACGGAAAACGTAGATATTTTATTAAAAATAACTGCACAGATAACTTTATACTATATCAGGAACACAAATTATAATATTAGTTTATGCAATCCTATTTCAGAGCGTGATCACATCTCTGGAGCTGAAGGTGGCCAACTTAGAGGAGCAGTTAGAGGCAGAGTCGCGAGAACGACTGGCGCAGCAGAAGGCGTCGCGCAAACTCGACAAAAAGATGAAGGAGTTGGCGCTACAGCTCGACGAGGAGCGCCGCCACGCCGACCAGTACAAGGAGCAGATAGAAAAGGTATGTGGATATTTATAGAAACTGCCGTGTACAAGTTGAGACTATCAACATTTGATAAATTGGATAATTGTAAAACACAAGTATTTATGTGGATTGCAATTTGCAACACCCTAATTGGTGAACTGGGGAATCAACTGAACAGCCTCACAGCTTGAATTAATGTTTCTAGATTTAACTAGATCGACAAGCTAATTTCGTAACTTTAGATTTGCTTTCGTCGCTCCATCACAAATATTGTATTCTTTGTTAGATGGCACGCATGTTTACCCATTATAACATCGATTTATGGGCATAATACAATGATTATAATATTATTGTACAGATGAACGTGCGTGTAAAGGCGCTGAAGCGTCAGCTGGACGAGGCTGAGGAGGAGGTGCAGCGCGAGAAGGTGAACAAGCGCAAGGCGCAGCGCGAGCTCGAGGACCTGCTCGAGACGCACGAGACGCTCGCGCGCGAGTGCAACAACCTGCGCAACAAGCTGCGGTCAGTAACAATACATCACGACTTTATCCCCCAAGGGGCAGGCAGAGGTGCAAATTGGAAACACACTTTTGCCGTGTGTTATTTGTCCCATGATGTGATAAAGGGCGAGCTTATCCCTATATTGGGCCAGACTCTACCCTAATATTAGGATGAAATACTCACTATCGGTTTGCGCGATCCGAGATTCGAATCTGGTACTTTAAAGCGAAAGTCGTACCGCCCACGAAATACAACTACATCATGGCAGTGATATATTAAATGTACAAATTTATTTCGACACTATTCATGAATTAGAGTCTGTTTACATTGAGCACACGATCGTATGGGTTGAAAATATTTGGTTTAACTATAATTTTGTTTACAAGTATTTATAAATATCCAATTCTTTTAGATTTCATTTTCTTTTTGTATAATTTTTACGCTTCTTTTACCGTCGATTGTGTGGATTATTTATTGTTTCTACGAATCATTTTGATAGTATTTGAAGTGTAAAATAATGACTATACAAAATTTTCAGTGTCCTTATGCACAAATTATATTACGTATACGCACAGTTTCATATGACATAAGCGCACTAGTCATGTAAAATACCACACATAATCACAGTAATCATCGATACTTTTTATCGACTTTTATCCGCACAATATTGGGAGACAGGGGCGATCTAACAACAAAATGCTTATAAATATTGGTGCATGTCCACTAGGCCGTCGTTCTCTGACGACATCAGTGAATTGAGCGAGTGACAGACGCAAGTGCAGGCGAGGAGGTAAATTTTACTAAGGACGAGTGTGTTTCGTGTTCTGGTAACTGTCGATAAATTCTTAGATGAAATGATATAAATACAAATGCAAATACAAAATATTATTGAGTTCTTGTGATCTGAAAACAATCTAGAGTTAAATTTTATCATTAGCATTATGTTTCATCTAAGTATTTTTGTACGAATGGATTTGGAAACATCGCGCTGCTTAATATGTCATCATTATGATCTTTTTTATTAATAATAAACATCATTGCCGATTCATATATAAATATATATATATATATATATATATATATATATATATATATATATAATAAAGTAACATTGAAATCAAAAGCATATTTCTGTTCAAGCTTTCTCTATATCGAACTTTATCAAAACCGGTTTAATTATTTAACCGTGAAAACATAACGGATAGTACGAGTTACTTTTGCATTCATTAATTTACAAAGAGTATTCGATTATTCTAAACTGTTTTGATTGTGACGTTATTGCAGTTTTTGATGGATTGTTTTCGTCTGTGTTGTCGATTTGTGGTTTCATATTTTATAGTGAACATCAAGTGTGATGTTGTAATCATTTCATTTTTTTCCATAGTGAATATATTATTTGAAGATTTACTATCATAACTTAGTTTCACATAATTATTATAATTCATGATGCATTATATATTTTCTTATTTTTTATTCATGGCTTATTTTAATAAAGTGATATTGATAGTTGTTATTCAAAGCTCTTAATCAATCTAATAGTATCTTCATCATATTAACTACTTGATGGATAAAGGAAATCATTATTCCTTTAAAATTAATGAATGTAAGGATGAAAAAGATGCAAATATACTGAAAAGATTGCACTCTAGTAAAAAATATGAATAATGGTTCATCACAATATGGTCAAGAGGGCTGGGGTGTGTTGAATGAAGGGAACTTTGTACATGTGTTTATTTATATTTCTATAAGTCCTGGATCCTGTCTTAAAATTGTAAGGAACTTAATACAAGTCGATTTTGACTACCAGATCAGATGCGATTTACTACAACAACTATAATAATTGTAATCTAAACGATTTTATGTTAAATGTTCGGGATTTAAAGAGTTCATAAAATCTATTTTCTGTTTCTTCTTCAGGGTAAATATTGTATCGGGAATACTTATGTCGGGCTTACTCAATTTGTCATTAATGTTTGTAATATGTTTATTTAGGAAATATAAATTAATTGTATTGATGTGGTGTGTTGTGTGCAGGCGACAAGGCGGCATCGGTCTGTCTGGCGCGTCGTCAACGTCGCGCATGATGCGCACGTCGCTGGCGCAGGGCGGCGGCTCGGGCGACGAGTCCTTCGACGACGTCAACGACACCGCCAACAGCGTTGAATAGCGCCGCCCCACCGCCCCACCGTGACCTCACGCCGACGACACGGCGTCGCTACGGTTGCCAGTTAGACGATTTACAGCTTCACCAGATAGAGCGCGGGTCCGGGAGTTGCGTACAAACAAATTATAAACACTCGTGACGAGTGTGAGTAGTAATTGCTCATTCGTGCGTAAGTTTAATTCGCTGCGCTTGCGCCCGCGCTTTACTGGTTCAATGAGTCTTCTGTCGAGGTAGGGCGTTAAATCTTGGACAACCTTGAAGACCGTTTATAAATATTTAACCTAATCCCGGCTACCTGGCAACCATAGTTTCTACGCTAACGAGAAAAATATTTTTATACGTATTATTAAAACACTCAAAAATATTCCTTATTCTCGGTATATATTATAATGTAGAAATAACGCTGAGTACGCTCTGTAGTCGCTTATCTATAGCTGAAGTGCCCTATTGTTTTATCATCATTAAGAATGTATTTCATCTATTTACTTCTCGAACTTTTTATCGTCTCGCTCGTTCGCATGTTTTTCGTTTTCTTATAAAACATTACTTGTTATTCTTGAAATATTCTTCAAAAAAAATGATGTTATAAAATTAAGTAAGATTAAGTCATCGCTTATACATGTATAGCTTGTTTGTGTAGTACTGATTTTGTATCGATTTTAAAAATTTGAAAGTAATTTAATATTTTAATATTATGTACTTAATTGACAAGTACCGAGTTACAACATGTGACACCTTTAGTAATGTAGAAAATGTATCGAATTTGATCTAAATGCAGTTTGTGAGCTGTAGAGAAGAGAAATATTAAAAAGCTGTGTGTGACTGCATGCGACATCACCGATGTCGTCATTCGCAGTCCGTCAGTTTGTTGTTTACAGGATCAGTAGTACACAATTTTACTGGCCGTCGTTCGTACCATGTTTGTAAAAACGAGTCGTATATATTCAGTAATATAAACTAAGCAATTTGTGAGTTAAAATTTACGCTAAGTATGCATCAGCTTCGCCTTTTCACCCGTTAAATTGTTGTATTATCTACATAGCGATCATTTGATGTTAGTTTTTAAATTTTTGGAGAACTTTTACATGTGCGTAATTGAAATATTATGATTGCACGACAGTTGATATATTGTGCCAATCGAATGAATGAATTTGTTCAACTGCTGCAGTTTGGATGAGGTGGCACAATATTACTTAATTTTAAACATCGCAAAGTCATAATGTTTCATTTACAAGGTACAATAATCGCTGGTGCTCAATTTTCTTGAACAATGCATTTAAACGAACAGTCGAATCTCTGCAAAGCTAATGGAATTGGAGCATTTCCTTATCATCCAGTATTAATTACGGTACATTCCTAACAATCGAGTTTATTTCACGTTCAACCTAGACATAGTCGACGTGAAATGTTTATTTACTCCATTGGGTGATATTTGTATTGAAATTTTAAAAGAGTATTATTTAAAAATAAATGTGTCAAAAATACGCATAACCGTTGAAATTATTGCATTTATAACGCGACTGAGTTAGAAAGACTGTTGTGACAATATTTAAATTCCCGGTATTTCCCCCCCTCCCATTCTGAATTTTGCTAATCGCTGTTATGTTCATGGATGCACCATGATTAGGCACGTTCAGGTGCGTTTGAGTCGTGTGGGAAAAGGAGCAATACAACTGTAATTTATAATCTAACTGAGGTAACCTTTACCTTGTAGGCTTGCAATATTGAATTCCTATCGTACTTAATGCCCTGAGCCAGCGCTGCATGTGTGCGATTTACACATAATGTAAATACAATCAGTGCATGTCACTGAATGCTTAGTTGCCATACAAATTTTTTATAATAGTTGATAAGTAAAAATTTCACTTTCTTGTAGCTTATGTTGATGCGATGTGTCGGCGTGGTTGTTGCTAAATTGAATCTTGTACATTCTGTTCGACTAAACGGCGTTTTCTATAAACCATCCCAATCGCTTTATCAATCCACCGTAAAAATGGACCAATCGGAACAGTTTTTTTTGACATGCTTACAAATGACTTATATTGATTGGTTTATTCTCGCGATCGGAGTGAACATAAAGATTGAGATTGTTTATTGAAAACTGTATGTAGTAAATCCATTCCAAAACTAACGTTTTTACCTTAAAGAAACACATTTGAAAGATGACTAAATTATTTCTTCCACTGCATT
Source organism: Manduca sexta (assembly GCF_014839805.1). Lineage (NCBI taxonomy): Eukaryota > Metazoa > Arthropoda > Insecta > Lepidoptera > Sphingidae > Manduca > Manduca sexta. Next base: position 7,988,225 of record NC_051126.1, read on the forward strand.
TACTTGCCTACGGCATGTACTAGATGTCAGAAATGTTTTCTTGCCGACGATCGCTGTGCCAACATCATGGACGTCACATCTGTACCATGTTTTAAAAAATTCAATTATAATATATTCTACTTTCGATTTCTGTAAACATGTAACATCTGCGCGTATGTAAATACACCACGGACGGTGATTCAATGTAAATTTATTTACAAACAACAGGATAGCATTGATCGTGAAGCCAAGTGGACCGTACGCTCTATACATACATGGCCTGCTATTTTAGACGTTAAGAGTCGTAGTAATAAATTGTGGCCTTAGTTTGTTCTTACTGCAGATTATACGTATAACGGAACGCTCACCTCATGCAAACGGAGGCATAACCGCGTGAATTGATAAAAAATACGATATCTTTGTACGTTTACAAGATTTTTTATGGATATTTATCGAAGTCTACATGACTCGCATCTTTTTTAATTATTATAGTTTTCTTTTCTAAATAATAATATAAAAATTAAATATAAGTAAACCATTAAGCCGTACACATACATATTTTACATGAATATTTTATTTAATTATTAACAATATCGATATAATTGTAAAATTGGCCATAGGTTATAACAAGTTATCAGTTCGAATGCAGAATAAACATTTTTCATAATTTTTATGCACTTTGTTTTATTTGTCTCTGCTTTTAAATATTTTTTTATTAAGGTTCGCATGGCAATGGAAAATCCACCTAGTAAAGGATATTTAGTATAGAACTGCATCTATTCAAATGTACTACAAGTACCTAAATTCTTGAAAAAGAAATATAAAATATGCGGTTTCGTATTTTTGCAACATTTAGGTTGCTTGTTTAGGCCGATTTTTATATCAAAAGTATTTAACGGTCCAAATTTTATATTCCAATCTGTTGCGAGAATAGACCAATAACAAAAGCTAATTCAACTTTATCTGGCATGTTTACAGATAAAGTAATATTATTTTGACATTTAGGTAATTTGTTTTCGGTATTGGTCCGAAGGTATCGATTGAGAATGTCGGAAAGCATCCGATAATTTTATAATTACCTACCTATTATTTGTAAAATTTTGGATGAGCCCTGTCACAGTTGGCTTTGAAATTATGTTTACAAAAACGTGTATTTTTTACAATATACCGACAACCACGCAAGTAGCTCTACTAATTCAAAATTATACAACTTATACCAGTGGCGAACGGTGAAAATTTTCAAAAGGGAATCCGACAAAATATTTTTTTCCACGGTTAACATAATATAATACGCTGTTCACAATAAATTAAAATCAGTAAAATATCATAATACTTATTAATTTCCTTCTAACATAAAAATTACTTATGTCTAGTCTCTAAATTTACAAAATAATCAAATTTTGAACATAGGTACCTAAAAGAGTCCAACAAGAATTAATAACGCACATACACTAATTATACATTCTAAATTATTAAAAATAATTCGCGCCAATGGCTCAACATGAAGCCGCAAATTCTCGGGTTACCCTGAAGTACGCAGACACGCACGCACACATGTTGTTTTACGTCACTTCCAAAAAATTAGACAAAGACACCGCGCTGCGTGTGAAAGAGACAACAATATCGCGAGGGAAGCTATGCGCGGCCGGGTTCCCTTCGAACACTATAAGGCGCGAGCACTGCGCGCGAGTTACGATTTAACGAATTGACATGAACGACGGATATCATTGAAGTATTGATTTAATGTAATAATTATAAGATGACTTGTTTAATATACTATTTTTATTCTAGTTATATTGTTATGTTTTTCTTTTATTGTTTTTAATTAATTTACAAAAGATAACGCGGTAGGAATCGGCTTGTATGGACGCTTCGCCACTGACTTGTGCACATTGACTTCAATCGAAATATAATTTTTTCTTTATCTATACAAAATAAACCCTTCGAAGTTTATTTTAGTGAATAAAACACGATTATTGATAGAGAATAAATGTTCAACGGCAATTCGAGATGTAGAATTTGTTCAATTACTTTTGTGGCTGATTGTGCCTACGCGAATAATTCATCGATAATAATTGTAATAATAATCGATATTAATCATCAATTTTTAACATGACCCAACCTCAAAAATGTTACTTTGAAAGCTATCATAGGGTATATTTCTAAATTATTTTTTTTGACAAGGTGCGGTTCCTACTAATGATTATAAAATAAAGAATACAAAAAAATCTATAAAGGGTAGAGGCAAAGAGCATTATATTGGGGACTTGGGGACAAGTTGAAAAATTGTTCAGACGTAAGCAGTAAATTACAATTCAAAAATCTACCACAATTGACAACATTAAATTTTTTCTATATACTCAAATATTTATATTTTATGAAAGTAGACCTAAAATTATGAGACCCATATTTTTTCTTTTTCAAAACTCAGATATTTTCATTCATGATGTTCACTTTGAATTTTGTTTTATTCTAAAACGACGTAAGCACCAAATGACGTCATATATACAGCTCAAGACGTAATGACCTTTGCTTTGCAGTAAAAAAGAAGTGAAGTGACAGTTTTTTTTTGTTTCTCTCTTTGAAAGTGACAGCTATGACGGACCTATTGTAATCAATGATTAAAGAGTATAGAGGATGGGTAATATGGTCACGTGACATGCGGCACATTTAATGCATAAAATGGCGCCGACTCCGCCCCTTACAATAGTGATATGCTAGTACCGAAAATTTTGTATCGACATCGAAGAATTAAAAGAGAGACAAACAAGCCCAAAAAGATCAAATACGAAAAGGGTTAGGTTCTACCATAATATAAATATAACAAACCATAATATAAACAAACAAACTGAAACTGATTTATAAGTAACAATTGTTAAAGAAAGCAGTACCCGTTGTGACAAACATCCAGTTGTGTTTGATCTATATTTGTATGTTGCATTATTCCTTGCTAAAAATTTAAGTTACAGATTAACATATTTACTTAATACATGATAAATGGAATAAGATAGCGTAGTCAGCAATTATTTGGTTGGTTTTATTTTATTTTATTATTATGCTCTTTGATCGAGAAACATAACCATGTTTCAGCAAACTAAAATCAATGAGCGTAAAGATGGTGGTTAAGATAATCAATTATAATAATTATTTGCAATAACAACAATATGATTATGTATCTATTTCCGTGCATGCAAAGGTTGCTCGAAACATAAGACCGCCAATTGTAAAATATATCTTACATTTCCAACTTTATGTTGTTTCTTTTATGTTTATCTATTCTTTTATGTAACAATTCTAATTTTATTCATAGCAATATATTAAAGTAATATTACTATTAGGTGAAGTATAATAATCATTACTATTTTACTTATCGGGAATATTGTCGGAAAACAGTTATCTTTACTCGCGTTAATTAAACGTGTGGTTTATGCATATCTTCTCAAAATGTAAAGAAATATGTATTTGGTGTAGGATTCCAATCACGTCGCTCAATATTCTCAATTCATTTTGCCTTGGTTTTTAAATGGATAATACAATATTGATGTGTGCTCTAACATTCTTTCAAAGACAAAAACCGTAACTGATAAACGGGCGTCTGTTAAAATATCGATATCAATAATTTCTAAACAAATCCACCCACCCATCCCTAAGCTCGTGTGTAAACAAACATAATGATTTTAATGTGTATAAATCACGCCTAAAAGGGTCCAAAGCTTAACAAACCAGATCCACATATTATTTTTAATTGATAAAACAAATCCAAAAAGTAAATATACAAAGATATTTGCTAATTTTCGGTAAAAAACAGTTACTAACCTATGAAAAGATATTTCGGGGTCTTTCTTGCGTGAATTCGATTTGCATCCTTTCACACAACACTGAGTCATTTTCGAAACTTAACAAATACACTAATAAACACACTGAACAATTGAGAATATGATTATATTACTTTAAATTCAATATTTATGAAGATTTGTTTACATCGTCTGACACTACATGTACTTGCTGACTGGGCTGCAATAAATGGCGTTTCTGCCGCAAGGCGGTCCCAGTGTGTTGAAGTAAACGAAATAGTGCCATATTCGAAGAAAGCAATTTATTTATTTTTGTCTTTTTTTGTTGCGTTCCAAATAAGCTTTGAGTAAAAGAGATAGACATATATATTGTCAATTCTGCGTCGATTTCCCTAACATAAATATAACTTATTCATATAGCTAACTTTTGAGGCCTGTCCTCTTTATATTTAGTCATTGGGTGGACCAAGGAACAACTTCATTCAACCGTATATATGACGTCATCAAGCATTTTTCGGTTTTTAATTTTTTTCTTCGAAATTAAGTATCAACAAAATTTAACAAATACATAATCAAACTCGGAGTCGAAAAATTTAGAAACGGTATTTTTGTTTTTGACACTTTTACATTTTGAAATATAAATAGCGCGTGCGTGCCGAGAGGGTATGGCATGAAATTAGCAGTTGTAAACGGAGAGAAGTGTGCTGAGTTGAAAAATTTAATATAGTACCTATAATGATTTCTTATATTTACGCGAATGTAATTGAATATAGGTGACTGGTGTACAGTTGATGTAATTGCAATATATTAATGTCAACTATAATAAAGCGGAAGTATTTTTCTTGTATCCTTCAATGTCCTACCCTAATAGCTTTTGGCACCGTTTTTAAAATTTACCCACATGCTATCGTGGCGTCACTATAATTTGACGCTTTTAGAGGAACACTTTTCCAAACAATTGGTTCTTAGCTCTAGCCAAGACCCTTAAAAAATTAAACATTGATATGACGTCACTCGAGCCTTCGCCTTAAATCAAATTAAAAAAAAATGACGCCACTCGTCAGTGTCAATGTCAAATTCATATGTCAAGTTGAGTAATTGCATTATTGGTAATTTTCTGATTTGGTGACATTTTTCTGCGAAAAGGGTGTATGTTTTATATCGGCCATCGGTATTATCGTATTCTATCATTTAGACAAAAAAGTATTATTTGCTCTAGTAAGACGTCACTTGCGTTATTCCGTTATTATTCATTTACAATGAGCGATAAACTTGACGAATACTTCGAGGTTGCGGTCTCATTAGTTAAAACCTGTGGAAACCTTATAATAGAGCATATAAATGGCTGCAAAGTTTTTGAAGTTAAGTCTTGTGACATCGATTTTGTGACGGAAATAGACAAGAAGGTTGAAGAAACACTGATTGGAGGCCTCTCTAAGAATTTCCCAACTCACAAATTTATTGGAGAAGAATCCGTAGCAAGTGGCGCTAAGTGCGAACTAACAGATGACCCGACATGGATTATAGACCCAGTTGACGGCACAATGAATTTTGTTCATGGCTTTCCTCATAGTTGTATTTCTGTTGGCCTTACTATTAACAAAGAGTCCGTTCTTGGAATCATCTATAATCCTATCCTACAGCAATTGTTTACAGCAAAGAAAGGTCAAGGGGCATTCTTAAACGGCAGACAAATCAGTGTGTCTCAGGTTAAAGAGCTCCATAATGCTTTAGTAACATTTGAAGCAGGCACCAGCCGTGATGAAGAGAAGAGTCATGTAGTGTTTGAGAATTTTAAAAGAATCATAAGCAAAGGTCATGGTGTCAGATCATTGGGCTCTGCTGCATTGAATATGGCAATGGTAGCACAGGGAGGAGCAGATGCTAATTTTGAATTTGGAATCCATGCATGGGATACTGCTGCTGGGGATATTCTTGTTAGAGAAGCTGGTGGAGTTGTTATTGATCCTGCTGGTGGACCCTTTGACATACTGGCACGAAGAGTTCTCTGCGCATCTACACCTGAACTGGCACAGGAGATTGCAAATACTATAGCACAGTATTATCCTGAGAGGGATTAAAACTTAGCTGAATTTATTTAAGTATATTTTTGTTTTGTGAATGTCAAATATCATTGCATTATATATTTTAGCAAATTTTATTTTTATTGTGTAATTATTTATTGTAAAATGTGTTGAGTTAATGTGCCAGTGGAATAGTTATAAATTATTGCCATAGGTACAAATGAATCTGAAAACTTTTTATATTAAAAATCTACATTATCACTGACAATCTCTAATATTTTAAAGTGGCAAGAGTTAGTCTATAAAAAATATGTACCTTATATTCAAAATAAATAGCATGAAATTTTAGTAAAAGTCCTTGTTTAAAATTTAAAGATATTTATTATCATCTGAAACATTATTACAGAAAACTAGTACAAAGTATAAACAATACTTATAATCAATATATATTGTAAATACCTATTGGGTTTTAAAAATAAATCTTGATTTTTATGTAAGTACTCATATTTATTATTTTATTATGTACTTAAAACTATAATTTTGACAGGAAATGTGCAATATTTTAATTTTCGGTGGTTTGTTTCATTATGAGGGATATAATATTAATATTGATTAAATCATAAATTAATACATAATAATATGATCCAACATTTATTATAGTGATATTGTTAACTAAATTTAAGCTTTTAGTAAATACTTCTTATGTAACCATACATAAATAAATTATGTGTAATTTAAAATATTAAATTAATTATACTTAAAAAAACAGTCATAAGTTATGTCTATCAAAAATCAAGTCATTATGTCAGAAAAATAAAACTTGTAATTTGTCTTTACTAATTATTATACTTATTAAGTGTTATTGTCTTTAACCCACTAAAATGTAATTTTGTGGAGATTTGTTATAAATCAGTCACATATGTAATTTGGTACATTACTTTAACTATGCAAATTGTTGTGTCAGAGATCATTTATGTTATTAAAGATTATTTAAATTATGACATAATTTTTTATTTGCAACTGATAAGCTCAGAAAATTATGTATTTTTTTTCAAATGGTTAATATTACTAATAACTGTCATGTCATGGTTAGTGGCATGTTATTGTTGTACTATGTAGACATAGTTATATACCATGTAGACATGTTATATACGTCAATTGATATTGATCATCATATTGATAGATCAATATGATGATCAATATGATGATCAATATCAATTGATGTATATAACATTATAAATCAGTAAAAAATAAAATTGTCAGTTATCAATATATTGTCATTGTAATGAGATTTTTGCTTCCAACAATTCACAAAATGGAGCATATACAAAATACTGTTAGTTTGTAAATGTAGGTTAGTTTGAATCCAATTTTGAAAGATTTACAATTTAAGATTTCCCTGGTCGGCGTCTTCTAAAACCATTCAAATTTATTGGTCGAGGTATTTCTTCTAATGCGTGTGGATCGGTTTTAACCATGGGCATCTTGTGTGGTAATATCTCTGGTAGATCTGCATTTTCTTCATACACCGCCCAAAGGGTTGGACTGAAAAAAGATGTGTATATGATAAGATGGAAAAGACAAATATAATATAGAGTCAAAAAAATCCCTATTTACGTATACGGCCATCAAAGCTGTCTATCGATTAGAAAGCCCGTAGTTGCAATGAGACAGATATTCCCCCAAAGATAGAATAAGGCCCCCTGACCTTACTACGTATTAAAAGAAAAATTTCTTACCTATTTTCGCTGGGTATAACTTGAAATGCCACAGAAGGTGTTTTTGCTGAACTAACAGGTTTTTTCGTTTTGATGCGCTGCCTATTAGTATTTTTCGATTTGGATTCAACATCATCTAAAGCCGCTAATTTGTTTACTGAGGACCTTTCTTCTATATTTATGTTAGGAACTTTTGGTTTGTGTACAGGTACTTTAATGTCCGTTTTCATGTTAGTGTCGGATTTTGCGGTTTCTACAGTTTTATTGTCAGAATATTTATGTAAAACATTTCGAACATAATAATATTTTACGTTGTTTTTTGAGTAATTAGGTATAATTTCATCATCGTTACGTCTTGTTGGTCTGTGTAAAGGGTACGGTTTAGTAGCCGTTTCGTATAGATAGAAAGTCGATAGTTTAATATTATTACCGTCTTCATATTTGTCTGTTTTGATACCGTCAGTTGTAAAGTCTTTGTTTAATGATTCATGTCGTTTTTTATTTATGTCAGTTTTGTCTAGTGTAAGGTCAGTTGAGTCAATATTTAAGTCGGTGATCTTAGGTTGGGTGTCTTCTTTCGTAGTCTTTTTATCATTGGTTTTGTCATTTTTTTGTCCTTTATAACTTCCTACGTATCCAAATGTCACTAATTTGTACAAATTACTGTCTGTTGTAGAACTAAAAGCAATGTCAGACTTGTCAATAGTTTTAGAATTTGTTGTAGTTTTGTCAGTTGCGTCATTAGACCGCGCAGAATAATAGAGGATATCTTTGACAGTAGTAGGTCTACTTTGGTAGTCATTCTCATTGTCATTATTGTCGCGTTTTTTATAATAGTAAGGTTTGTTAGGTCTTCTATATGTGTCGTCATAAGTCTGATAAGTCACTTTAACTACATCTCTGTCGTGGGTTTTTCTTGTTGTTTGTCTCCATGATTCTGTCGGTCTTGGGACATAATTGATCAAGTAAGTGTATTTGTTAGTATTTTCAGTAACTGTAATAACTGGTCTGTTGTAGGGTCTTTTATGGTGTACATTGTTTATTACTACGGATTGAACGCTTTGTGTGTCATCGTCGTCATATTCATAGTCGTCATATTTATTCGGTCTATTTTGTCGCGGGTTGATAATGTCAGGGTCATCGTAACGTCGGCTTTTGTTTTTAAAGTCCAGTTTATCATCAATTAGTACAGTCTTGTTAGTATTTGTCACGTGTTTTTCAGATAAAGTCGTGTTGTCATTAGTCAAGTCATCGTCAGCGTCATTTGTTGTATTTTGTTTTGAAGTCTTGTCAGAAGTCTTAGTCGTGTTAATTTTACTAGGTGCCCGTATAATTTGAGCATCTTTATTAATACCCTTGTGAGGTTTTTTGGTGGTGTTCGGTCTTTTTGTCGTCGTGGTTGGTTTAGTACGTTTTGGTTTTTCAGTGCTTGTAGTAGGTGAATCCTCATCGTCAGCAGTTCTAATATTATTAGAGTCAGAGTCAATTTCTATCCAGGGAGATAGGTCAAAATTGTTAAGTAAACCGTTCAGACAAGATATTCTGTTGTTGTCGGGATTTGCGGGTGACAAGAAAACAAAAGGTTGAATGGTGTCAATTGTGTCTAAAGTGCGGCAAAGAACTTGAGCGAAAGATATCCTTCGAATTTGCTGTAATTGTGCAGGAGTGAACGACGAGTCAAATCCGCCATTTTCATACCTAAAACAAACGCATTTAAATTATTATTTTATAATTTTATGTCCAATATTCTTCATATGATACTAACCAAAACCGATCGCCTTTACGTAAATTGGAAAATTGTTGTGCTATGATGCACGCAAATGTTGGCCCCACTAATCCACCGACTACTGGTCTTTCTGCCATCCCTCCCGTGAATAAATCAATGTCATCGACATGTCTGTAAAATAAATTACATCATTGCTTTTAGTTTATGTTTCTTTATAATGATATTTTGATAGATTTATTACTATTGCAATTCATTTTTACTATTGCTTAGTGAGCTAAGTTATGTACAATCACCTATATATGAGTTGCAATTTCTTAGCTGCTCGCTCAGGCATTACTCTGAAAAGGTCTTCAAAATCTTCAATAACCGACAATCCACATGGCTCTCTCCAAGTAGTGTACGACGGTACGCCATGATCTCTGCCTCTCTGAATGTTAATTGCAGCCAAATCCATCCCAAAATCTATTTGTGGAGTTTGAAATAAGTGGTTCGTGAGTTCGTCTGTGATGAATTCATCGCGGTGTTGGATCGGTTGGTTCACCATGCCTAACAGAAGTCTGTCTACTGCTCCTATGCTCCAGATATTTGATGGATTTGTAAGCTCATCGTGAAGGGAGACATCTGTAATTAAGAAAGTAAAGTAGAAGGACGTCAGTTACCAAAAAGCCGTTATTTTTTTTATCAGTAAATATAAAAGTTGTAGTGTTATAAATTACTTACTGTTGGTCATTGGCCTGTGGAAGCTATCGAATCGAACCATCGATGATTGAACTAAGCTGTGGCCGAATCGAAAAGCTGCAGAGCCAAATGAGCTAGCCGGACTGGGGTTGATTTTTGGATTGTATTCTTTAAAGTATCCTTTGGATAGAAGATCTAGGTCGAAGAGACGAATGACTTCGGAACCTGATAAAAAGGGGATAGTGTTATTTATTATAAAATATAATTAAATTTAGCTTATTCTAGGCTGTGTTGAGATTTTTATTTTAGGTTTTTTTATGAAGAATCATGAAAAAATATTTTTCATAAGTAACGGCTTACCTAAAACGATTGGTAAAAATTCTCTATAGGTGATGTGCTGTAGCATAGCTCCGACGATCTTTCGCGTTTCTTGATAAATCTTTTCATCGCTCCAGTGTGGGTTTAAATGAGCCAGTTCTTGAGCCATTCTGTTGATAATACGTTGCAAATGATATCACACTCTTTTCTCACTATTCGGGCCGCAATAAAATTATTTTTGGAGAAATAAATTAAGGTACCTTATTTAGTTTCTTAAAAGACTCTACCTTCCAAGAAAAGTTACGACAAAATCGGTTTAAAAGCGCTTCAAACATTAGTCAGAAGTCGAGATAAACAAACAAAAATACTTCAAACATTAATATCTACTGTAAGCTTGTAAAGAGACCATTGATAAGATACTTTAATCTTACTTTTTTATTTTAAATGATCCTAAATATAATAACTGTAAATTCACCTGTTGTGTTGTCGTAACCAAACTATATGTGCGGCAACAAGTCCAGGATGTTCGTTAACCCTCGCGTCTCCAGACTTGAAGCAGTCAGTGGAGACCGCCCCTCCGCGACACAGCTCGTCTTTACGCTCAGGCGGGAGTAGTGGACGACGTTGCTGGACCCGGCCGTATTGGAGCATTCCTTCATAGCAAATCATCAAATGAATAATAGAAAATGTTATAAGGAATATATTATGTAGGTGTTACTACTGAGATAGTTAAAAATTAAAGATTTTATTCCTTTTGGACTATGTAAATTGTCGTCATGTAAAGTGGGATCGTTTGACGTAGTAACTTTAAAAATAAACAGAAATCAATATGGTGGAAGACAGAAATCAGAAATTACTAACCATTTCTAAAAAGTCTTAGATTGTCGGATTGCCTCGCGGAACTTCCATACAAAGGTGAACCGTCGATATACGCAGAGACTTGGTTCAGTTGCTCTCGCCAGCCGAGCGCGCAGTCGTCGCGAGGCGCCGGGGAAGATCTTATAAAGTCCAGGCATCTGATACCACGAGGTCCGTAGAACGGGTCTGATGGTGGTACTGGGATGGGAAAGCATTCTGGATGCTGTGGAAGGAATAAAGAATTGATTATGTCTTTCAGTCAATAAAATATTTAATGACAGTTTTATCTTGATCTTGATAACGATAGAAATGAAATTAAATTTTATAGAATAACTTTTTATTTAGTAACTACAATAATTGTAGGTATTTTTAAATATTTATTATTACTTTTTCGTAACGATGTTATAGTTAATTGCTATAAGCATCAATGATACGAATTGAATTGCCGGAACAATTGTGTTAACAAGTGTTCTAGTAAGAAAACACTAACCATAAATTCTCTTGGGATAAAATCACGTCCGCCATCTTTGCAACATCGCGGCACCGATCCATTGAACCCCCTTGATTGTGAAGATGATGTAACATCGTGGTCCAAGAACTGGCCCCACTGCATCAACAAGTGGGTTATCCCTAGATTCTCAACATTCTCGCTCTGGTGGATTAGCGAGCTGATCTCCCGCGCTGAAGGGAGCCTCATGCCTGTGACTGATCGCCGTGGAGCCTGTAGGTCGTCTGAGTATGAGGGAGGGATAAATCGTTGAACAGGGGTCATAGTTGAGCCCCATCGTGGACGGTGAAGGTTGTTGCAAGTGCCGTCGTGGGTGCGGTATCTGAAGATAATAAGGTCGTTTTTGTTTTATATAAAAGTAAATTATAATGAAGTCATCCGATAGTATAGCAGTAGATAGTAGCGGCTAGGAATACCTATTGCTTTTTCCATGTCTCTACCAATTAAATTAGTCTTAGAGTTGACTAGTTCTGATCATATTGTAGAGAAAAAAGTTCATAGAGAAAATAGTCTAAGAAATTTAATTATATTTAGGCATGTAACACGTAAAATGAAGTCAAAAAAAACTTATTATTGTAATGACTATAAAACACTATTATATTATACTAATACTATGTTTACCTTTTGGACGCTGGTGGACATTTAGGAGCACCGCGCAGGGGGCAGTGCTGCATCAGAGGCGACTGCCTTAGAGCACTGGCCGCTGGAAACTGTGCCTCCTCTGTTCGACTTTCCACGCCGCCATTTTCGCTGCAAAAAAGTAAAAACGGTTACTTTCCTTAAAGTTAAAAGCGACTGTTTAAAACCAAATATTTATTCAGAAAGAAAGTATGGTGCTTTTTGCGCTCCTATGTACTTTAATAATTATTACAATAATAAGCCGCGATAGGAATACTCATATACTCATATCAGTATATTCAATAGTCTAATACTCTTGACTTCTAACTTCTTCTTCTCTCTTGACTCTTGATCTATTTATATATTTTAAATAGATAATGTTATATATACAGTGAGGTGAAGGAACCTTTGAAGGACCATTTAATTTTAAAATCTTCATTAAATCGTTTCATGTAAAATGTAAAGGAAAACATTTGATTAAAATACAACTTATCACTAACTAGAAAAATAATTATAATAAAAGTATAAACAAATAATCGCAATACGTTCAGTACTACAACACAAAAAATTATGGATGATGGGCCTTGTTAGAAACCGAGGTTTCTTCGATCACTCTACCTTATTATTTAATTAAAAGTAATCGAAAATAAAGATTATACTTTGACAATCAAACAATTTCAATATGCTTGTTGATTAGTCTGTTCATAATTCTGTATTGGACTTATATAGCCTTTCAAAATATTCTATTTTTAAGTAATTTGTAGCATCAAATTTTAAATTATCGGGTCAAGGATTTTAATGACTTAGATTAGAACGTACATCGTACATTATTATTTATTTATAATTGCTATAGTTCGCAAATTGCCTTGTTTGAGTATTTGCATGATTAATGGCTGGTCTAAATTGGATGAAATAAATAATTGTGTTAATTGAAGCCTTTAAATTATGATTAATTTTATAGATTTTAAAAAACACACGGCGTAATATATGATATTAAAACTATTGCTGCAAATATAATAAATATTCAAGGTTTACGAATCCATTTAAATATTTAAACATAAAAGTTCAAGGGAAAGTGGTGTCTGTTACATAAATATACGAGACTGGAATGAAGACATATCGCCCAGCCCGACGAGTTTTATAATTTTTGTTTAAACAACTTTGTTTGGTGAAAGTAAAAGAGAATACCTACATAAATAATGTATTGGTTTCCAATATATTATGTACATAATATGTATATTATATAGAAATTGCGGTTAAAAGTTAATATGTAGTTTAGTTTACAAAATCATGTTTTAACTTACTATTGATAATATCAAAACAATTGAAAAATATAATAGGTAATAAGTAGGTAGTATTTGGCGGTGTATTATGCCTTTATATATTTAAGCTGATAAGTTACAGAAATAAATATCGGATGCACTCAACATTCATATTAAATATTTCTATTAAGAGAGATTTACTTATATTTAGATATCGTGGTGTGTATAGAAATATTAAATATTTGCCCCAAGATTCAAAACTAACTCGAAGGACTGAGCATAACATAAGAAAAAATATCCTACAATATCTTAATTTTATCTGATATTATAATTTATGAAAATAGAGCAAGCAAAACAAACTCACCCCTTCGACATTATCAGAGATCCATAATAAGATTCTTAACTTTAGTCTTGGAACCTATTATTTAACGGATTCAGTTAAACATAAATTATAGGTAAAAAAATAATTTTCTATATTAGTTCCAAAGTTGATTGGCATTTTTTACAAATCACCTTATATTTTACATGATAAAAAGTTTATCAGAAATGTTTGAAATAATTTGTTTCGTAGTGCCATTAATGCGCAATAAATAGCAAATAGGTACATGTTGTATTGAGTACTAATGATTATTACGCGATTATTCGGATTCCGAGACTAATTTGAAAGTTACAATTTACCTAATGATTTCTTATCTTTACGCGAAAGTTAGACATTTTCTATGTCTAACTTTAACTTTAACTTTAAAAGAATTTTTCGGATTTTAACGCGTTTTTTATATTATAATTTTCTCCCGACGTTTCAAAGACTTCGCAGCCTTCGTGGTTACGTGGCGGACTGAGGTGTTGGTCATCCGCAAAGACTTTGCGGAGAATCAGTTTTATTTTAATTACAATTTACGTACCTATACCTATCTACCTACCTACACAGTACATTTAATCTATGTTACAACCTATGTTCAATGGTATAATTAATCCTGATAATTTAAATTATCACTTCTGAGTTACGAGGCTGTAGCTTCTTAATAATGCAAACGTTTCTATCTCATATTTCAACAAAATATAATAAAAATATACTTTAAATAAGACATATAAAATAATCCGTATAAGTTAGTTACACAATCAGAAAACAACTATATTTATTATTATTTTATAGTAAATTCTTTCTTAGATTTGAAAAAAAAATAGGGACTGTCTTTAAAAATACTAAAATTTTTCTTCGTCTTACATTTTGTTAATAGTTGTATTGAGATGTTTTGTAAACAGTTTTAAGTTCCACTCCATTATTCATGGTAAAGTTAAGAGTTTTCAACGATAATAAACATTCTGTAGCTCGGTGAGTGTGACTGAAAATCCTTAATAAAATACATACCGGTGACAAGGATTCGAAACGCATAAAGTAGCTTAACATTCAAGTAACACAATTAACCAGGCTTAATGTAAATGAATTAATGGTTGAGTTTGTTGATTGAATTATTATTATATATACTTAGTTATTAATATATACGTATTATTCCTATTGATTACAATGTACATCATTAAAAATTCGTTTCTAGTCCACTAGCTAATGCTATTTTGATAGTGCTTACAGCTTAGCGTAGCCTATGTTAGAGGTGACAAATGAAGATAAAATACGTAAATATTAAGACACTCGTGTCGTATTGAGTAATATTAGCATTTATGCGTACTATTATTATTCTATCTGTTGCCGATGCAGTACGCGAGTGCTCTATCTTTTTCAAAAGAGAAATTGCGCTTTCATTTATGCATTTCATTTTCTCGTAATCATTTACTTAATGCAATTTAAATAGAATTACATTCATATAAATATTATTCAGCCATTCACTTCGATATGGCACATTAGGTATTAACTTTGTATTTTTTTTATAAAAATAAATAATATAATAGGTAGAGTAATTATTAATTTATATTTTTTTTGAACAAGAAAAAAATATTTTTTTTATCATCAAATATACGTAAGTGATATATGCAATATATATTCTAAGTGGGGTATACAGTTATAGATAGAATTAGGCAAGTACGTGTATTTAAACGATATAGGATGCAACCCGTGACTACAAAATTGCATGTTATTTGACTATCAATCTTATTTTTGAATAAATAGAATAGTATAATAGTACTACCAACCTGCATGTCCCGGCTCTCGAACAGTCAAAGTCAAGTCAATCCTTAAGTCATAGTCACAGTCATTTTGTCACTCACTTGTCACCCGTCATAATAGTCACACGTCTGTCATTATAGTGTTAAAGTGTTAAATATCAGTGTTCGTGTCAGTCTTAAAAAAGAAAAATAAATATTTTGAATGTGGAATGACTAGTTCGCGTCTTTGAATTTGACTGGTGGCAGTGCGCGTCGGAACGCCATTGCGTCCGCGCGGAACTGTTGCGGTGGGAGAGAAGCGCGCGCTGAAATACTACCACCACTTGACGGCATCGTTTCGTAATTAAAACATAAATGGCATGTGTTGACAAACATCGAAGCTTCTGAACGCGAAACTGTCTTTGATGATATGTATTGGAAACGAGTAATTTAATATTAGAAAAATATTCCTTTGAGTAGTAGAGTCTGCTACACTTAAGACGGACCTAATCATGCATGCCATTATCCTATTTTATTTGAATGCGATGATTCTAAAAGGGATACACCTAAGGAACATAAAGTGAAGTACATCCCAGTGACTTCATATACAATATCGCCTAGCATCTTTTGTCAATCGAAATTTGCAGTGCACCTTCCATATCACCGGCAACAACAAGGGACATTCACATTAAACCACAAATCAAAACTGAGTGGCCATAATAATCGGAATAAGATTGATGATGATTATTTTCGAATTATTAACGTTTAATCGTAAATAATGTTTGTAATTAAGAATAATAAACGGAATCGGAATGTGTAATCAATTGAGATGTTTTAATATAAACATTTATAATATATAATATAATAATATCAGGCCTGTATTATATACTTGTCCCACTATTGGTCACAGGCCTCATCTACAAAGAGGGTTTTAGGCTTTAGTCCATAACACTGGCCTAATTTAGTTTGGCAGACTTCACCTGCCTTCGAAATTCTCATGGAGAACTCCTGAGGTATGCAGGTATTCTCACGATTTGCCTCATCGTAAAAGCAAGCGGTAACGAACAAATAATACACACATCACTTTTTATGACAGTCAGAGGTGTGTGCGAATTTAAGCATTTTGAACTTGCAAATCTTCGTCTCGGCAGTCCGTTCCATTTCCAATTAGGTTATATATTATTATATATACCTATTATATAAAACAGCATTTGAATGATGAGATGACGTTTACATAAATGCTATCTACTACATGGCTCTGCTCGGTCATCATTCGACAATGCCCAATAATAGCACATGCATTATTGTCCTTTGAATCGGAACAAAACTATTAAATTATTGGTGCTTAGTAGTGACATATCGAACAAGAATTGAAAGCGGCAAAAAAAGCAGAGCTTACTCAAATGGACTTCGTATAAATAAGAAAACAAGCATCTATAGTGGATTTGCTTTATCTGTTGTAGGCATAAATTCACAATAATGTATATTTTGTTTTATTTTCCTACTCTGTGTTCTTAAAGTTGGAGGGATTTATTAACAGAATTTCTCATGACTTTCGCGTGTTAAAGCTATTCTCCCTTACTCCTTACATTACGGTTCTTGATATGAGATCATCAAAAAGATAATTAATGTTAACACATAATCTTTTATTTACTCATTTTGCTGAAATGCTTACAAGTTTCAACTCAAATATTATTTTTCCAGCAGCAGTAGTGATTTGAATCAACTTGTGTCGTCTGTATTTATAGTCTAATGACCCAAGACTCATTTCAGACGGTGCAGTCATAAATAAGAAATTATGACACATACATGAATGATATATTTTTTAATACTATAATTATTTTGATTTGGATCGAGAATTTTGAAGATATAGTGATTCGATGTTCACAGAAAATTTATGTTTTTGAAATTGTCCACATTTAAGGCGCTGTAATTATTTTGAATACCTAATTTTAATTAATTATTTTATATGGCATGTTTATTGTATAATGGAATTGTAATTTAGTGTTAATGAAGAACATTCGTGTTTTTTTTATATTTACGTAAATAATCTTATAAAAACATTCTCGTTAACCTAATCAATATTCTAAATACGAAAATGGCAAAAAGGTAAATATAATTTAGTGTCATTTAATAATATTAACGCCAAATGTTTGGTAATATCTGATTAGGCTATTCGGATTATTAATCATAGCTCAGGTAAAATAACACTAGTAGCTGTACCTTCTTAGTACTTATATCATTAATTTTGTTTCTATTTCGAACAATGACAGCAACCTTTAGACTGAAGATTCCGAAGGAGTGAAACTAGTGTTTGTTTTCTAGGTTATATTGTTACGATATTTTGTACATAAATTCAATATTAAGCAGTTTTAAAATCAGCGAAACAATTGACCTGAATAGCATGACAAAACATCGCGTCGAATCTTTGTAAGCAATGAATTAGAACATTTATAGTCGTTTATTTTTCACTAACCTTCTAACTAAAGTTCAAGCAAATAAACTGTTAGATTATTAGTCGAAAACATCACTATTTATTGTTACTGAAAAATTATAATAAATATTAAATATATTATATATAGATACAAGATGTCTTTTACAACACGCAATTAAGTAAAAATTTAAAATTTTGTTTTAAATTTTTCTTAAAGCTAAATATCTCTATTCTTATATAGGCTTTCAAAGAACAGTTCTTTGAGTATATACCTTGCTCACATTGATTAAAACTTGTACTTCATCGTCACGTCGTTTAACATAAATAAATCTATTAATATCAATTACTTGTAACGTTAAGATTATACGTTTTATAAATAGTGCTAAATAACCGGATACAATTCTCATACTAAACGTGAAGTTAAGGTTCAAGGTGTATTGGGAAACTGTGTGACAGCATTCGACAATCTCCGTGCAACTGGCAAGGTAATGCTCATCACTGACCTATGAGGCTGTGCTATACTTAAACGCGATTAAAGTGACATTTGTGTCTACAAAGATCGTTAGGCCGAGGTTAGTTGCATCAGCTCATCTCAACGAGTGTTTAGATATCTAGTTTGTGAGTTTTTTAAATATCTATTTAAGCAACGTTGGCATAGTTGCAAGTTGTATTTTGGAATAGCTACCACGCTAAGGCCTCTGTTGTCGATCTCCAATGATGATCTCAACATCAGCTCGAAGTCTGGACTTGTATTTGGCAAACCTTGCCTACCTACATCTAACCTAACGTATCTAGCATGATATGCGTGGGTTACATCTCTGTCTACCCCTGAAAAGGCGTGATGGTATGTATTTATGTATTAAGAGAAGTTAATGGGACTGCATAGTTTTTTATTTCATCAACCTAAGTACTTGTTTGTTGACGCAAGCCTACAACAGTTCACTCGTCCGTAGAGATCTTTGTTACCACATTATTGAAGTTGCATTAACATAATAAAAATTGGGAAAGAGCGATTCTTTGATTAAATTGAATTTGTCTCTTGACCTCGGATGCGGGTCGAGTCAGAAGCTACTTTTCGCATGTTGCTACATCCCGAAAGTCATCACATGCCTATTACAATAAACTAGTAGTATTAAAGCATAAAATTATATTTGAAATATTTTTACAAGTTTTTTATTTCTATGTAATAATAATTTTACTAATTACTGTAACATATCTATACTATTATATAAAGCTGAAGAGTTTGTTTGTTTGTTTGTTTGTTTGTTTGTTTGTTTGTTTGTTTGTTTGTTTGAACGCGCTAATCTCAGGAACTACCGGTCCAAATCGAAAAATTCTTTTTGCGTTGGATAGCCCTTTGTTCGTGGAGTGCTATAGGCTATATATCATCACGCTATACCCAATAGGAGCGGAGCAGTAATGGCTCATCTCAGGAAATACCGGTCCAAACTGAAAAATTCTTTTTGTGTTGGATAGCCCTTTGTTCGTGGAGTGCTATAGGCTATATATCATCACGCTATACCCAATAGGAGCGGAGCAGTAATGGCTCATCTCAGGAACTACCGGTCCAAACTGAAAAATTCTTTTTGCGTTGGATAGCCCTTTATTCCTGGAGTACTATAGGCTATATATCATCACGCTATACCCAATAGGAGCGGAGCAGTAATGGCTAATCTCAGGAACTACCGGTCCAAACTGAAAAAATCTTTTTGCGTTGGATAGCCCTTTGTTTCTGGAGTGCTATAGGCTATATATCATCACGCTATGACTAATAGGAGCGGAGCAGTAATGAAACATGTTGCAAAAACAGAGAAAAATTATTAGTTTTGAGAGCTTCCGTTGCCTGCGCTGCGTAAACGGTTAAAGTTATGCAACAATGATGTATGACGGGATTGTTCCTCTTAAAAAGTTCTAAAAAATATATCATAAAACAAAGTCCCCCGCTGCATCTGTCTGGCCGAACGTGTTAAACTCAAAAACTACCCAACGTATTAAGATGAAATTTGATGTGGAGACAGTTTGAGACCCTGGGAAGAACATAGGCTCCCGGGAAACTACTACTTTTATAACGGAAAACTTTAGCCTGAAAAACTTTATAACGCGGGCGGAGCCGCGGGCAAAAGCTAGTTGTTTATAAAAAAATCGTGCTAATTTGGCGGTTTCCTAATGTGCGTAAAGAGACGGCAAATCGTGGTTCTTTGTGTCTGTCAATAATATTCATTAAAATGAGAGGCTAATCGATCAATTGATCTATAAATTTATTTGGAAATAAATAATAAACATAAATCAAGTGCAATCACATAATGTTTTAAAAATTATACTTAAAAAAAAACTAAGCAATATGATTGTAACATGATAATATAAGTTGTGATTAACGAAGAGAAAAATACCACTAGGTAAGAATATTTTAACTTACTACGAGTTGTGAGACTACAAATTAGTTCCACTAGATCAAAGTTATAAGTAATACTAATTCCTAAATACACTACGGCTTGGTTACCTCCATCATCACCGGCAAACTCATAAAATTTTCTGTGGGTATTGGGACACCTTACCTAACATCAGCTCTCGAATCCTTAATTACAGATTCCAGAACCTCCCGGATTAATTCTCTACTCCACTCCTAGTTCTCAACGGGATTTGATGTCATAACCGAGATCAGCGGTCATTGTTGACTGCGAGGTATTTAGTTTGCTCAACCACGGAAGTAGTTGAAATGTCTCGTGGCCTTGTTCGTACTCTTGCCGTTACATAGATAATATAACTGTTGGTTTCTGTAAAACGTTATTGATTGTTGGCCAACAAATAAACGGTTAGTTACACAGTTCTTTTGATTATTTTGACCTGGTTCTTCTCTGGAATCATGTGCGACAAGTAAGGCAGTAATGTCACGGATGTTTATTAAAGTAATAGTAGTAATTTAGTCTTTTGAAAGATATTTTCACATACACTTACGCCTTTTTTCGCAAATGGGTAAACTGAGCCGTAACACATAGTACAAAGTTCCTATACAACAATACGTGATAATGTTATATTTAATAACTTTTAATTTACATACCGTACTTTTAATTTACATTTATACCGTAGCAGTCTGTTAACATATTATATAAGGATGGCATGTAATTAGATGAAAAATAAGTGTGTTTACCTGTATAATGGTTGATTTCAAATTTAATTATTACTCAGGTACTGTAGGAATGGAAAAGAACTTGTAAGAACTTTAAAATGGTGCTCGTGATAGATTATTATTTAAGTCGTAATGATTGTTAGCTAAAGTATAATTGTAGACGAAATCTACATGCAATCTGCTTTGCGAAAAAGTTCCGTACAGAGAAAGTGATAGTATATGATAAAATGCCGGCTTGTGAAAGTCAATATTATTTAGCGGAGACGTGGAAAATCTGTTACGTTCATTATTTGACTTATGTAACATTTGTAGAAGTTTATTTCGATAGTTTTTAACATTTTTGTCCATTATTATTTTTTCATTAGTAAATTTATTGACAAAATATTACTTTATTGTATTTAGTTACTTAACCACTTCTGGAGACATTTGCACTGTTATAAGATATCCAATTTTGGGAATGGGGCAGTAGAATTATCGGCAGCTCATAAACGATCTTTCCTTACTTGTATAGAGTATTGGTAGGAGATGCTTAAGCTCTTAATGCCATCGATATATTATAATGATTTACTATCCTTTAGTAGCTTAATGCCATAATTTATACCCGTTTTTCCCGAATGATCCCAATATAAATTTTCAATCCGGTCCCGAAAATGAACCAATCAAAATAATTATTCTTTAGAAGGGTGTAAAAAACTTTGTTCTGATTGTTCCAGTTTTGATATAGATCAAAAAGCAATTGGGATAATTTATTGAAAATGGCGATTAGTTGACATCACAAGTAACTGTCTAATGTTTTCTCATATCTGTCACTTCACACTTCCAATATTGGAAAGGCGACTTAGCCCAAACAGGCTAAAGGAGTTTTTTTTATTACTAATACATAACTTTTAATGTTCTTGCATAATCGGTACTCCGGTTTGGAAGAGTTATATTTTATTAAAGTTTAATTAACACTTTCTTTTGTAATTTTATTTCGAGAGGCATGTAAACAGGTTTCTGAGGTGAAACTAGCCTCGTATGAAAGCCACATACCATAAACTGTTCATGGATTTTATATAAGACAGCATTCTCACTTATTAATATCTTAGATACAATTTAATTACTTACAAAGATTCAATCGACGTTACTTTACAAAAAAAATAAAGAGTACACTGATTTTTGTTTCTATAATGAATTTATATTTCGAACGTCTTGTCATTAAAATGTCAATTGTTCTAATTTAATTTGATAAAGTAGTGTCAGTCAGTTTGTTACCATAATAAGATACGTAACAGAAGTATATTAGATAGAAAAATAAATTTCTAAGAAAACGAACTAGGTTTATATTGCAGAGCGGAAAGCTTTCGTCGTCTTAATAGTAGTAACTATTCCAAGATTATAGTCGCTAAGCGCTACGCCTGACTATATTAGTCAATGAGTTTGTTCGAATGAGAGAGTAGATAAGTATCGGTTCAGTTGGCGAAAGTCAGGGGAAAAGCTAAGCTTGAACACGTACTCAGTATATTGGAATAGGTCCAATTCATTGTTTAAAATATAAACCGAAATATTTAGTATGTCTGATACACGCTATATATTATTTTTTATTCTAGCTAGATATAGGCTATACCTATTGTAACGACGACTTTAGATTTATTTACATTTTTTTTATATAAGGCAAAGGCTGATTTGTGTTTCAGAGCTTTGAGGAATGTTCTTACAACAAACAAATTATTTATAATACCCGATGGTCTTATCCCACGGTTGAAAATCAAGTCCGTCCCTGTCTAGCATCGACGCGCATAATTTGCTAAGTACAGTAATCAAGTGAGAGTATGCACTTTTGTACGTAATTCTTACATTAGTACTTTCTCGTACTTTTACATCTTATTTTAAAACTACTTTTTAATGCAGACAGCGTGCATATAGTTTTCTAAATTGGATCTTCAACGGCGCCTGGCATCTCATCTCAATCTGCTTATATATGCAATTGTTACTTTCTAAACCAAAACAATACTATAAGAAAAATAAGAATGGAAAAATATTTGTGAAATTTTGTCCGCTGCAAATTCAAGTTAACGGCTTTGTTTGGATTGGAAAAAGTTGTTTAATTTTAAAACTGTAAGACTTTAGCGAGGATTGTTTGAACAATTTCAAATACTGCAATTTTTATATTCTTTCTTCGCGAGAACCAATATAATAACAGCTACTGAGTTTGAATTTCGAAATAATTCAACTGCACAACGTAATAGCTGGGCATTATAATTACTGGAGCTAAATTTTTGCATAATAGGTGCTGTTAGTTTAAAGATGTTCTCAAACATCATTACAATAGATTTGTTAATCAAATGTCATTTAATTACACAATACAATTGTATTTATTTTAAAATCTGTGCAATTATTTAGAACGATCACATCTGTGTATTGCGTCTTCTGTTGCTCCATAGTATAATTGGTATAAAGTAACGGACTACTAAAATATTATAGTCTACAAATTATTTGAGCAATGGGTATAGAATTTTTAAAAATTATAAATTTTATCTCCAATTTAAAATGTCCATGGTTGTTTAAGTAATTTTAATTGTTATTCAGAAATAATCATTTTTATTTTTATACATTGTTTCGACGTATCATAAGTGCAACTTTGTTCGCCTACGTGATAAATAAAGTATTTTATTTATTTTATTTTATTTTATTTTATTTTATTTTATTTTATTTTATAAACGTCTATTTTCCTTACCTTTTTTAAATTTATTAATTATTTGCTTAGTGGCAGGTATATCAAGCATATTTAGCTATTGCACCACCAAATATCACGTCTATTAAACTGAACATTTTCTCAACCGTTTGATATACAAAAGTAACCTTTTAATATGGGTTTACTACAGGTAACATTAGAAGCTAACGACCTGAGGTGTCGACTGGAAAGTGTAAAGCGGATTGCACACGTAACCTCTTCTTAAACTAACAGCAAGTCACCGCTTATAATTAGTAAGCAGTAATGATTGCTTTCACTGTGACCTGCGGGATTGCTGCGGAGGCACAACGGGTGAAAAATATTACTTATTAGGATTTATTCTTAAGGCACAAATTTACTGTATTCATAATGGCATGATATTTATTGTATAATTATTATAAGTATAGATGAGATTCTCTAAATATAATACTAATGGATTTATATGATTTTTATTTTATGCAAAAGCGGTGACTTAAAATTCTGCTGTTTTGTCTATCTCCCAAGTTACAAAATGTATACTTTCAACTGTCTTGTTTACTCGCACTTAGGACGAGGAAACAACTTTGTTTGGCTTTCACAACGACCACGAAGAAAAGCCGTCCTGGTGAGTTACATTAGAAAGCGGGAGAGATTCCTAGCCCCCAGTAACAAGACCGGTGTCTTGTACATTTACTTTATGATTGTATTTAATTATGAAAAATATTGTGGTTTTGCTAATAAACCAGTCCGAAATTTAGCACGTGTTTAAAATAATAAGAGTTTCAGTGCTACCAACACGTAGTGTGTCTTTAATGAAACCATTCGCTGTGGTGGATCCACCATTATTTAATGTCACCTGTTAGAATTCAGTTATTACATTGATGGATTTATAAAGTAATTTCTAGTAATACGTGTATCTATAGCAATAATGATTTCTTATGTTTACGCGTGACCTTAAAGGCTGTAAAGTCTTCGAAACGTCGGGAAAAAATAAAACACCAATACCGCGATAGAATCCGAAAATTAGTTTAATTTCAATGTCTATAGCAATAGTTTAATTTCCTTTATTAATTGAAGTATTAGAAAATCTATAGGGTAAATAGGTAATATTTGTATTACAATAAGTTTTTTTTTTATGATTATTTGACATTATAATAATTTCACCATTAAACCAGCTACATCAAATATAATATAGATTATATATATTTAACACCCGCTATACCACAGCCGTGAAAAACAATCGTACAAAACCCAAACGTATGCGTACAATAACGTCACGTAGAGTTGTGTAAGAGAGGTGACGGAACCGCGACTCAGTCATTGCCTCAAGTCGCAGATATTGTTTATGATTAATGACTGACGTTATTATTACGTCAGGTAACTGCGGCTCGTGAAATTTCTATTCGTAACGTCATATCGCCTGGATAGTTTGGGTTGATATTTTTGGAAGTAAAGTATTGAGAAATGTTCTTTTAAATTTTGTTGATACTGATTGTATAACTGAATGATATTATTCTGTTCCTACAGTTAAAAATGCAGAACCTCACATAGGGTGTGTAAAATTCGTTAATAGACCAAAGATAAGTGGAATTAATATTTTATCATTAACAAGATTGTATAGATTTCTCCGGTTAACCTAATAAATAATATATATTCTTTTAACTTTGATTTTCCGTCAAAGTTTTAAACAACAGAATAATTATTATGGTAAAATGTATACTGCAGTGCTTGCTATGACCATAGCCTTATGCGGAGTTCGCTTCCATATATCAATTTCTTTTTTTATAAAACAGCAAAATGTTCTCATCTATGCATCATTAGACTGCGTTTTCGAAAGCACACGTTACATAAAATTAAATCGCGCAAAAATTGACACTTGTACGGAACATTTGCCGCGATGAAGAAAACTATGACAAAACAAAAACGAGTTTTGAATTGCAAGAGATTCGTTTATATTTACGATATCGGTAACTATTTTATTGAATGGTAATATGGTTCCCATATTTTGAAATATGTTTTGATCAGTCAAGTAGGCAAATGCGATTCGATGGCTGTGTGAAATTTACAATTGTAAGGATTTATAATTAATAAGTAAATACTGGAACTCCAATAACAGTTGATATATTTTTAATGTCACTAATTTCGCTAAAATGTCCGAGAAAATTAGGCAGTTATAAGAAACCTTTGTTCTTAGTAGTAAGGAATTGATATAACTGATTTATAGCAACTATAGTAACAGTAAGTCAATTTATTTTGACAAAAGATTATAACTTGAATATGATAAAAAAAAGGTTTAATATTGTTGGTCTATGACAGAATAAATCCATTAACTAATACCATGTTTAAGGAATAGGGTGAGCTCAAGGCTGTCTTCATGATAATATGAGTATGTCTATCAAAGTAGTTGTACGAAATAGTTTGTCGTAAATGGACGGTAATTCAGAATACATCGGTATTCGGTAAGTTGCGTGATATATATGAAGTTGGCGAATTCGTATCCGCATTGATTATTGTTGGAGGCAGGTTCCGTTCTCAGGTTATTGTATTGTGTTATTGCGAAATAAAGAGCGATTTAACTTTTTGCTGCGGGGAACAGAATAGGTTAGGTAAGGTTCATAAAAAGGACGCAATATGATTGAAGTAGCAGTTTTAACAGGTTGGTATTTTGTTATACCTAAATTAATACGATAGAAATTTTCTGTGAAAGGAAATCGACTTCTTTACAACCGTCCACTTGGAACATAGTCGATTTCCTTTCATAAACCTTATTTCGATCTTATTAAAACATAGGGACAACCCTGTTACTTTCTTCAATAATTTATTAAACAAATTATGGGCTAAGTCGTAAACTTTTGTAATGGGTTCTGCAGTAAGATTATATTAAAAACTCTAAGATGACACGTTCAAACAGAAGTTTAGAATCTCACTTCACTGCCTTATGTAGTTTGTATATATAAAATAAACATAAAACTAAACATCGTGCAGTCGTCTTTATATTCGAAAGACAATTCCATCGATTCCGTTGAAGAATACCCATATACTACAAAAAGATATAATTTTTGTCGGCGAGAATTCAATGGCAGCTTTCAAATGCAAACAATAGAAATAGTTTGTTCACAATGGAGAGAGTACCGTAAATCATCGTTAATAAAACAACATTATGTGAACATTGTTTTTATGTTGTTTGTTACGCTACTCAAGCGCTTGTATGAGATGGTGATGTGCTATAGGAAAGTAGGCGAATGTTGGCATAATTCTGGCAATCGTCGAGGGAGACAATACTTTTGGTCGATATTACGTCTGGACTGTATTGTTTTTAGTATGTAGTGTGGTCACTTTACCTATAATAATGATCTTAGTTCTTGCAGATATAATAAATCTTCGGGCTTATATTTCATATTGTAACTTTTTTGGTGGTAGAACACGTGAGATTTAAAAACGGAGAGTATTTAGGTTCTATCACAAGTTTTAGGTATGGGTGTTTTTGTTTAACTCGAATAAAAATAAATATTTGTGAAAGTACCTAGTATATTCGTTTGTCTTCTGCCTACCAATTTGCGTCAACAGAAGTGATGTTGTATATTACTATGAAGAAGTTCTTTGTGAATTATTATACAATATTTGCACGTACACATTAAAGCTATTTCCATTTACAATGAAACACAAGCTTACTCTACTGTTTTCACTGCCCAAACTAATCAAATTTCATCCTTATACTAATCCGTCAGTTCTTAGTTCATTGACCGCATATATCAGGAAATCTACTGCGTACGAATATCTATACTATTATATAAAGCTGAAGAGTTTGTTTGTTTGTTTGTTTGTTTGTTTGTTTGTTTGTTTGAACGCGCTAATCTCAGGAACTACCGGTCCAAACCGAAAAATTCTTTTTACGTTGGATAGCCCTTTGTTCGTGGAGTGCTATAGGCTATATATCATCACGCTATACCCAATAGGAGCGGGGCAGTAATGGCTAATCTCAAGAACTACCGGTCCAAACTGAAAAATTATTTTTGCATTGGATAGCCCTTTGTTCGTGGAGTGCTATAGGCTATATATCATCACGCTATACCCAATAGGAGCGGAGCAGTAATGGCTAATCTCAGGAACTACCGGTCCAAACTGAAAAATTCTTTTTGCGTTGGATAGCCCTTTGTTCGTGGAGTGCTATAGGCTATATATCATCACGCTATGACCAATAGGAGCGGAGCAGTAAAGAAACATGTTGCAAATACGGGGAAAATTATTAGTTTTGAGAGCTTGCGTTGCCTGCGCTGCGTAAACGGTTAAAGTTATGCAACAATGATGTATGACGGGATCGTTCCTCTTAAAAAGTTCTAAAAAATATATTATAAAACAAAGTCCCCCGCTGCATCTGTCTGCCTGAACGTGTTAAACTCAAATCTACCCAACATATTAAGATGAAATTTGGTATGGAGACAGTTTGAGACCCTGGGAAGAACTTAGGCTCCCGGGAAACTATTACTTTTATAACGGAAAACTTTAGCCTGAAAAACTTTATAACGCGGGCGGAGCCGCGGGCAAAAGCTAGTAAAATTATAAGTATCTAATATTGTTTTATTATGTTTACGCGAATGTTAAACTTTGAAATAAAACTATTTTTCCTTGGGGACATTGCCCCTGTGATCATAAAGGTTGCAGTCTTCGGAACGTGGGGAGATAATCTATACTATTATATAAAGCTGAAGAGTTTGTTTGTTTGTTTGTTTGTTTGTTTGAACGCGCTAATCTCAGGAACTACCGGTCCAAACTGAAAAATTCTTTTTGCGTTGGATAGCCCTTTATTCGTGGAGTGCTATAGGCTATATATCATCACGCTATACCCAATAGGAGCGGGGCAGTAATGGCTAATCTCAGGAACTACCGGTCCAAACTGAAAAATTCTTTTGCGTTGGATAGCCCTTTATTCGTGGAGTGCTATAGGCTATATATCATCACGCTATACCCAATAGGAGCGGGGCAGTAATGGTTAATCTCAGGAACTACCGGTTCAAACTGAAAAATTCTTTTTGCGTTGGATAGCTCTTTGTTCGTGGAGAGCTATAGGCTATATATCATCACGCTATATTCAATAGGAGCGGAGCAGTAATGGCTAATCTCAGGAACTACCGATTCGAACTGAAAAAATATTTTTGTGTTGAATAGTCCTTTGTGGAGTGCTCAAAGTTATATATCATCACGCTATGACCAATAGGAGCGGAGCAGTAATGGCTAATCTCAGGAACTACCGGTTTCAACTGAAAAATTCGTTTTGTGTTGGATAGCCCTTTATTTGTGGACCGCTATAAGCTATATATCATCACGCTATGACCAATAGGAGCGGAGCAGTAATGGCTAATCTCAGGAACTACCGGTTTGAACTGAAAAAATCTTTTTGTGTTGGATAGCCCTTTGTTCCTGGAGTGCTATAGGCTATATATCATCATGCTATAACCAATAGGAGCGGAGCAGTAATGAAACATGTTGCAAAAACGGGGAAAATTATGAGTTTTGAGAGCTTCCGTTGCCTGCGCTGCGTAAACGGTTAAAGTTATGCAACAATGATGTATGACGGGATTGTTTCACTTAAAAGTTCTAAATAATATAACAAAAGTCCCCCGCTGCATCTGTCTGCCTTAACGTGTTAAACTCAAAAACTACCTAACGTATTAAGATGAAATTTGGTATGGAGACAGTTTGAGACCCTGGGAAGAACATAGGCTCCCGGGAAACTACTATTTTTATAACGGAAAACTTTAGCCTGAAAAACTTTATAACGCGGGCGGAGCCGCGAGCAAAAGCTAGTACTAATATAAAATCGAAAGTGAGCACGCATCGACGGCGCCGGGTGAAAGTCGGACCTTGCTCTTGAAAGCGAAAGGCACTTGCCCGCCACGGCTGCACCTCGTAATAGACAATGTATGCAACCTGTTATGGATATTATAACATATATTTATACTTAATTGACAGACAATATTCCAGGTATATGATACAAGTATATTAAGTATACAGGTATATTAAATAAAACGAGGAATTTAGTTATTAACTAAATTTTAGGTAGTTTGTCTGTGAATACGTTTTGAATTTGGTAGATACCTCGGTAGGTCTTGAAAAGTGATAAGATTTATTTATTTTTATTAGCAACAGTATAGCGTAAAAGCACATATTCAGGTTCCAAAACTATTATAGCGAGTGTAATTACTCTGAATTATACGACTTCTAATGAATTGAAATGAAGAATGTGCAGTACATGCAAAGCAGAAAATATGCAGAGCTTTGCTTATAAATAATTTAGCCATCTTGCATATTTTAGCGTTAAGCGACATGAAAAATACAGAATGTATTTGTAGAGGTGGCCCTAAGTAGCACCACTTGACCAGTAGTTCTATGAATTTGGTGGCCTGATTAAAATTTGGATGGTGTTCCTTATCATATACGTGGCGATACACAACAGACTCAGATTTGGCGTTAAATGACTGATGACCGATGAAAGAATGATAAATAATAGTTACAATATCGAGCTCTATTCCTATGAAATAAAGTTAATATAACTATCCCTCATGTTGCTGGTTATGAGATGGAACTTTGCTGATTCTGAGCTAGGATCTACGAATTATATTCGGAAGGATTTGGATTGTTATTGTTGAGAATATAAAGGTCTAAGCCATATTTAGTATTAGACAAGTACACAATTGGTTTCCTAAGAACTTTTTTACATCGTTGTTTTTAACTTAAAGACGAGTGAGAATAATATTTTTTTCTGCAAAGGCTGAACCCTATTTCTTTCAATGTACTTATAATGGAAGTTTGCGGCCGACAATTCTAAATTTACCGTATAACACTTATAATAATTACTGACAATACTATAGTGCGTGTTGGATAAAACGACGTGGTCACACCTGGTAATGACAGTCATTTGTCCTGGGAAAATGTGTAAAGTGGAGAGATTTAGCGGACGATGTCCGTTGTTACCTGGAAAGATCTTTATCAGACATTTTTTATTTTAGTTTCTCACGATGACATTGTATTTTTGTTAAATGCAGTGACTATTGTCAGATTTATGAGCATAATGATTTGAAAATACGACATAAAATGATTTTCAATTCAGTAAGTTTAGGAAGTGCAATTCTGTTTTGATTCAATGATCGGACTCATCTATATTTTAATTTATGTTTCAATACACCTGATTTACACGTAATTGGCCTTCAGTATGAATAGGAATGTGCGTATCTTTATTATGTATCCATTATATTATTTTCTAACATGTCACTCATTACAGTTTATGATAGTGCAGATAGCTTTAAGATACTAAATAAATACCAAAAATTCATTACTTGTAGTGTTGATATTATAATCATTCAATACATAATTACCATTACGAGCTCTTCAATGTGTTATGTAGTTATGATTTCCTCTTTAAATAATTTGCGAATTATGTTGTGATAACTCATAGTGGAAGTCAAACTAGTTGTGCAGTGTGCACGCAATGTCTCTTCCGTTTTCCGCAAAAACAAGCAACGCCATCTTAGTCGCAGACTAGTGGAGTTTCCAACCGATATAATAGTTGATTCATTTTTTACACGCCAATGTGTGATTGCGTTAATGTCTGCGCATTCGACCATATTATCTTTTTTTATTCGCACCAGATACATAATTGTTTAACAAAATATACTTTTAGTACATGGAAGTGAGTTAGTCTCAGATTGTGGTTGAATTTTCTACGATGATTAATTTCTACGATTCCTGTGTACAAATATTCAGTGTTACACAAATTGACGAAAGCATTAAATAGTTTTCTCTATCTAAACTAAGTAACTATGTATATTCTACGTTGTGCGATTAAATTTATTTGTCAATCATTATTTTCAGCAAACAAAAAAATATCCTTTGTTGCGTAACTACTAATTTACAATGTCATTGTTTGATGTTTTGAAACTTCAACATTTAAACTTCACTTCACTTCCAATTACATAAAGACCAAACTCTACGTAATAGAGATTATACTTCAATTACAAAGATACTGTTAACTGCGGTTAACAGTTAAGATTTGTTGATTGCTTCGTATTGAATTCATCGGGGAATTCTCTAAGATGCTCTATTTAACATTATTAAAAAGATTTCAGACATTTTTTTTACTAACTGTATTATTTCTTTATATATATTTTTTGTCAAGTATTGCAAAAAGAATTATTTTTATTTTATTAAGTTTTTTTCTCCTTTTAAAGATGATAAATATCTGCGCTGATGATTATGTCACGTCAGCCTTTTAAATTATCAATCGCAATTGCTAAAATAGATTTTGAACCAGTCATAGTCGCATTGTTATTTTGAATTGTTTAGTTTTTATTATAGATACTTTATAAATACTTCTACCCAACGGTAAATTAATATCATGATTAGATTGAATGTTATAAAAATAAATCATAATAATAATATTAGCCCTGTATTATATACTGTCCCACTAGTGGGCACAGACCTCCTCTACTACTGAGAGGGATTAGGCCTTAGTCCACCACGCTAGCTTAGTGCGGATTGGTAGACTTCACACACCCTCGAAATTCCTATAGAGAATTTTTCAGGTATGCAGGTTTCCTCACGATGTTTTCCTTCACCGTAAAAGCAAGCGATAATTCACAAAGAATACATACATAGTATTTAGAAAAGTCAGAGGTGTGTGCCCTTGGGTTCGAACCTGCGGACATTCGTTTTGGCAGTCCGTTCCACAATCAACTGGGCTATCGCCGTTTTTTTTTTTAAATGTTATGATATCGATAAATTAACGTATATCAGGTTCGGGTTAATATAGCTAGATGCGTAGTGAGTACCATCGTCTTGACTATGTCTGTGGTCAAGTGATTTAAGAACTACGTGTTCTGGTTAATACGAGATATTTCAGGCAGATAACTCGACATTCTGAAACTAATGTCTATTGTTATAGGATTTAAATCGCTTTGGGCGCAGATTTTTCAAACAATTAATTTTTTGGCTTACAGAAAAAAAATGTATAAAGACAATAAAATCGGAATTTATGAGAAAAAGTGTATATGAATGTATCAAATGCAGCATTAATTGCTAGTTCCGCACCGCGAGTAACACATAGTATTTCTCATAATATGGTTGTACACGTTTTTGCGAACCGGTCGTGATATGGCGGCGATTGAGCTTTCTAGAGAGTCGAACAGCTTTCGTATCCACATTATTTTTTAAAATATTTTTATGTCGTTTTCTATGCTTTTAAGGTTGTGATTTCTACAAGTTTTATGTTATTTAATGCAATAAAATTGTAAAAGCCATCAACTAGAATGTAGAGTTATTAACTTTAAAATGTAATTAAAGGTGCTCTAAAATTTCGTTTTAATTCCAAACATATGAAATTAAAATTGTGATGATGATTGATTGACACGATATTGTCATGCTCACCTTTGCCCTAGGGCCTAGGGCGCAGCGGCGAAGGGTAAAATTTTCCTAAAGACTTTCTTGTGTCTTTACACAACATATTATAGTTACTAATATTATGCATAAATGGGGTGTGGAAATCGTTCTAATGATAATTAAATTTTACATAAATTACGAAAAGGAAGCCGTCAGGAATCAGTTTATATGGTCATTTTACATCAGGGTCGACTCTATATTTGTATCAGCTATGTTCAAACGCATTGTTCCTATGGTAATATAGCACGTGTTTGTTGTTTTGGTTAAAATACGTATCGCGTTCATGGCTCAATGTCGTGTTGTGTAATTGACAATGAAAATTTGTAGATTCGCGTTCGCTATCACGGCCTTTACAATGGGTTATGTATGGTAGTTTTTATATTGTCATATATATTCTTCAGATATCATAAAGACATTCGAAATATATCTTCGATTCCACAGGTTAAGCAGTGTTTTTGTGGATTATTTTGAGCAAGCGGAAATGTAATTATAATCTATAAAACGTTTCTAGAAAAATACATTTCCACTTCATTTCCTATGGCAGTAGAAATATAGGGAAGGGACGGAAAAACGGAGCGATCCTAACACGCTTCTTTAGAATGTTGAAGTTTATCAATTATAATCAATACAATTCTCAAGGATCTTCACGATGAGACGTGAGTGCGAGGTCGTACTTATAAATGAAAGTAACTGACACACATCCTAATGGCTGTAGGGTCTCGATGTTGTTTAACCTTTGAGTTGCGTATACGCAACTGCACGTTTAATACGGATTCACATTGGGATTGAAATTCAATAGATAGCGTAGCATTAAAGGGCACCTTTGTATTGAAAATGAATATAGTTCACAATTTAGAAGCATGTGAAGTAAGTAGAAATCTATTTAAGCATCGATTACGCCGTCCTCATCATATTACGCATGATTAAACGATATTAGGTCATAATTATTTATATAGAAGTTAAAATAAATTTGATACCGACCCGCCATTATGAAATAAAGCTTTACTATACATTTGTAGTTCTTATATGCATGAATTTCGCTGGTTATAAATATATTATATCATCGCAATGTTTATATCTCCCGCCATTTGTATAAAAAAGAAAAGAAAAAATATAATGTCTCGTCATATTTTTGAACGGAATATAATTGTGAAAATCGTTTTGCGTAACAATGTGAAAGCGATGCCGGTAATTTTTCACACGCTTTTCCCTCCATACAAATAGAGGTGAGAAATGGATGGCACTTGGTGTTTGTTTAATAACTTGCATAATTTTATAAGATCCTCATACCAACAGTAGCAAATTAGTATAACAATATAATTAATTGTATTTAATATATAGTAAAATTCTTAGCTTATAATTCGAGATAATAAAATGGGGTAGAACAAGAAACTTCGTGTTTCATTTATTGTTTTTTTTTTATTATGTTCCCTCTTATTGGTATAAATTAAACTTGAATATATTAGCAGTTCAATTTCACCCACGAAGACGCTTCCCACTACTTTCCCTAGTCGTTTACAATGTACATACATACATTTCGCCGCTGACACATCGTATAAGCGGCGATAGCTTAGTTGGGTATGGAACGGACTGCCGAGACGTTTGGAGTTCAAATCCCAAGAGCACATACCTCTGACTTTTCTATAAATTATGTGTGTATTTATGATTTATCGCTTGCTTTAACAGTGGAGGAAAACATTGCGAGAAAACCTGCGAACTTGAGAAGTTTTTTATAAGAATTTTGAGGGTGTGTGAAGTCTACCAATCCTCACTAGGCCAGCGTTGTGGACTAAGACCTAATCCATCTCAGTAGTAGAGGAGCTCCGTGTCCAGCAGTGTGACGGTATATAATACAGTGCTGACATTATTATTATTATAGGCCCCGGCCTATTCTCAATTTCATAACTATTTAACAAAAAAGCAATAAGCGGTACGTTACAGAACATGGTAATAATGTATTACAGAATGGTTAAGTAGGTCGTATTGGCTCAGTAACTCGGTCCACTTCACGGTCGAGTCGTGGTTGTTACATTTCCATGGCTGTTAATGCTCAGTTTTTGGAACCTTCGTCTTCTGGATCAAATTTGTATCGTGCGTTGAGACATTATAATGATTTTAATCGGGTTAATAATGAAATAGTGGTAGTGAAAGTTGAGATTTATATAAATAAAAATGAAAGAAAGAAAAGAGTTTTATTCTTGGCACATTACGCATACATATTTTTTTTTTACTTAAAGTAATTTAAATGCCATAATTGGCTATTCATTCAGCTTTATGTTGCTGCAAAACAATTGCAGCGCTAGTTTTCAATGGGAAACCTAAGTGTCGAGGTTATAGAGTTTTAAGTTCAATAATAAACAGCAGAATGCTGTAGGTATTAGATTAGAAGTGGTTGTACCAGTTACAATTATATTAGACGGCTTTTTAGTTCGAATTTCAAATTATGCATAAAAAAGCTCTAAATTTTTCGATTCGAAATATACCTACAGTCTACGTCGGAACTGGTCGGTATTGAGACTTACAGCCTCTGTGTGACATCATGGGACGAAAAAGTTTGTTGAACCGTTGATGCGTTGGTTGCAATTTCTCGAACCATTTCGAGTTCGTAAACTGTTACCGTAAATTATGCTTGGTGTTATTGCAACGTATTATGTCTAATATAATATGAGGTATCTTCTCTATAGATCTTCCAACATCCATTCATAGATATTCACAACTCACACATAAATGCATTTTATTTTTCGGTTCACCATGAATTAAGTCAAGTTTGTATTATTTTTAATTCACAAATTATTTCAGTTCAATGATTGTTGCTTTATTTCATGATGTCCTAGTAAATGTAAATCGTCAAATATAATATAGCTCGACCAAATACATAAAGTCAAGCTCAAAATAAATGCGAAACCAAAGAGTAAAGTACTAATGTATTCTTATATCGAATAGAATTACATGGATACAAACATGTTTTTATCTTATACGTTTAATTCGTAAAGAATGATACCTATATTACATACGGTTATTAAGTATGAACCATCAATTGTAACCGTTATGCGATGTACCCGTTTTCAATTTGTCCTAACGGTACGAATATTGATATACTAAAAGCATAAAACGTTACAATTGTGTATAGACATGCGAATGGCGGATGTATTAATACCATCTCCGCTAATTTTGTTCTTGTTAATGAGTCTGCGCGGTGCTTTAATGTTACGGTTTTTATAGGCCTTTGCTCGGTCTTCGAAAGCATTTACATCTCTGTCCTTGGAGAATATCCTTTCACCAATAATAGTTAAGCAAAAGTCGTCAATTTCTGCTGAAAATGTTTTTTAAGATTTGTGTCATTTATGGAAATAATATATTTAATTGTAACGGACCCTTTGAAGGCCTAACTAATTTATTTCTTCATGAATAATAATGAAAAACTTTTGATTACATTGCACCATATCACTAAATATTATAAATTATTATAATAACTGATAAAAAATCGTAGTATGTTTTTTTTTTTAATAACTACACAAAAAGACCAAAACCGTGTATTTGAGGTTCCTTGAGGAAGGAACCGAATTTTTTTTCGGTCACATTACCTTATAATTATTCTCCATTTAGGTAACTATCATAAATGTAGAATGAAATGATAACAGCAAACTTTCAGATCCGTATCCTTCTCTCGTTATGTCGGTGGTCGTGATGAAGAAAGTGTGTACCGTGTTACAGGATATTATGTCACCTTTGAGTCATTCGGTTTAGATTCCTTTGAATGATTTCGTCAATTTATGCCGCTACATTTTAATTAGTTTTTGTGACTGTGATATAAGGTATTTTTTACATACATTTTATTAAATGTATCTATTTTAAAAAAATATAAATATACTTCAACGAGGGCATGTTATTGCTTAAGACCAACAATAAGATTTTTGACGCTTACAAAACGAAATCAGAAATAACTTTAATAACAGCCCTTTCGCCTGCAACGATGTCTCAATATATACTTGAATGTATTAATATTATGGGTAAACATTATTGCGAAGTAATCGTGGGATTGGTGGCAGGATGCGAATCCTCGTCCTAACCTGTTGACTGCGTTAATGTGACCACAGGTGTGCAGGGCTGGCACTTACAAAACTGTGGCTCTATCTTATACTGTTTCATTATTGGACACGGTCTTCTAGAAGCTTTAGATCATAGTCGGCATAATTTTAACAGAATAATTTTTGCTTATCGTTTGAAATCATGTTCAGTTTTGTACAATTTATAAAAATGTAGCTCTATCTTATACTGATCCGCTACTGGCCACGGCCTCCTAGAGGCTTTAGGTTAGTCGGCGTAATTTTAATAAATGTTTTTTGTATATCGTTTTAAATTATATTGTTTTTTTTAAAGTAATTGTTAGTAGTAAAATTTAAAAGTAAAAACGAAATTAATGAAGACACCGGTGATATCGTTCGGTTAAATTATTTTATAAAAATTACCTACATTTGTAAATCATTTGCATTAAAGGAAACGCAAGAGTTCTAAAAAATACTGTTGTAAATAAACTTCGCTTAGTATTCCTAGTGCCCCTTCCGACAGATTCAATGATAACTTAATAACTATGTAGGCACAAGAAGATCCTGTTTTGATCACGATGTTTGTCAATTAGACGTAATAACAAGAACCGCTTACCTCCACTTGTACCTCCGGATAACTGTTCAGTAGAATAAGGTTATGTAGTGATGTTTGATGAGGCATTTCATCACGTCTCCTACATATAATTTAATATAAAAGGAATTTATGCCTGCATTCACTAGTTTATTATGTGATTTGTGAATTGTAGGCTTTAAAGTATTTGTTTCTAGCTTGTACTTCTTACTACTTATATAATATATTATCTGTGGTTATATTAAGTATATCAATTTATTTTACAAGCTCATCAATTTTGTAGTTACACTTGCTCAACTCTAGAAAGGAATATTCAAAATAGCAAGGTCCGAGATAAAGTGATTCTATATTATTTATTAGCGTTTTGAAAACCAAGAACCTTGACAGACCTCTCATTTAGGCACTTAATTTAGGCTCCTAACTCTCTGAATTCAATACGAATTCGTTATGAAGACGCGAAGTCAAAGTTTATAATGTATTAATAATAGTTTTTTTCTAAACCCCACTCATATGAAAGTATACCTATTAAACAACAATGCTTAGATCATGAACAGCTAGCTCATTATAAACGACATTACATTTTAAGTGAAGTTTTTATTGGAAAATGTGGGCATAATTATATTAGAAACATGTTTTAAAAATTACATCTAATGAAGCCCCATTACTTATGCTCGCAGGAAATTAGTGATTTTTCTAATCATGGTGCAGCCGTAATCTCTCGAACCGGATAAAGATGCAAGAAATATCCATTGCATTATGCATGAAGTAATTTTAAAAGCATTTTAATGGTAAGTATGCACCTATTGATCCTTTTGCAAGTTTACTTTTAATAAAATTACAAAACAATTATTGTATGTCGTTATTGTTATCAGTGAGTACAATTAAAGTACTGGAATAAAACTATTTTTTCGGATTCTATCGCGGTTTTTATTTTATAATTTTCTCCCGATAATTTGAAAACTTTGCAGCCTTCGTGGTCACGTAGGGGTCCATTTATTTCAATGTCTTACATTCGCGTAAACTTAAGAAATCATTACAATGAAAGTATTCAGACTTTTGAGTTTTTGAGACGATCGAACTAAGCAGGTGTCATATCAGACTTACACACTGCAATTACATGGACCTAGAAGAATAAACATTTTATATTGAAATTATGACCCTGTCCTTTTCATACATTAATTTTATTATTTTATTAGTTGAAGAAGATGCCCTGACATTTAATTTGGCTCTATGCTATAAATACCAACACACGCAGTTATTACTATATGATTTATGATCAGATATAAGGAAAAATGCGTGTGAAGTTTTGACTATTAAATTATGAAATATTGAAAGTGGTATAGATTTAACGAGGCCGAATATATACCAAGTGACTGTTAGCTTCCCATGACCTGTGATGCAATAGGAAATAAATTTGCACTTCGCAGATGAATATTTTGAAATGAGAGACCGCTCTACATTTGGACGGCGAGTATTAAAAAAGATTATAGTTTCAATAATTTTTTTTCCATTTAAAACTCAGGTTTGATGAGCTTGTTATATCTATTTTTAGTTTAACATCGATAATAATTGCTTATAAAAATTATACATATTTTGTACAAAAGATAACAACTTACACGATACTTCTGTCTATATTAGACGACTATCAGAATAAATCAGCTTCATATATCTCAAACTTTTTAGAAAATTACTGCCTACTGTTATGACATGAATGAGTATAAATATCTCTATAATATAACAAAAGCCACCAAAAACAATTCAATAGATAATGTTAATAATCATGGACAATCATATACAGATTACTGAGAAGTAGAAACTATGAACTTTGACTTTAAATACAGAAATCTCCAGATAAGTACCTCCAGAACTCTATTACATGACCATAAAGCGCAAGTGAAAGTGGAAGGTAGACTCTATCTATTTTTAGACCTAAACCGGTTGTAAATAAATCAGTTTTATGCGCTGCCTACACAATATGTAAAGCCATTTTCCTAACAGAACTTTGAAATTGAAAGTGTGTTTCTTGCACGACGTGGTTAAATTAAACTTAATAATAATGTGGGTTTATAAGTAAAAACTTTTCTAGGAATCATAAAAAAATAACTACATCCAATGAAATGTTTATTAAATCTATGTAACTTCCTCTAATTATAACCAGTAGCATAGCAGTGGCGAAAGGTGAAATTTTCCGAAAGCAAGCCGACGCAACATATAGGTACTAATGTTCATGAATGCGGTCTGTAAATAATTCTAATGATAATTAAATTCTACATAAAGAGAAACGGGCAGGAATCCGTAATTTCGACCGTTCGCCACTGTAACAGCAATACCACGTTATATTATAAGAGTTATTAAAATATGCATTCTAGAACCACGCGCGATATTAACACAAGGAAATACTTCTATTTAAACGGTGTTTATTACTGTTTATTTATTTAATACATTTAGTGTTCATTCTAAAATGATGCTTAAATAATTATGGTGCGTCGATGGTTAATTAATCATCTGAAAGCAAAGGAATAGGGATTTGGACGAAAGGTCGTAGAGAGAACGTTGGCAATTTGTTTGGGAAATCTCTTTCACCATACGAAAGCAAGTTGTTTCACGTCAAGACAACCTAGTATGCATGCTGTAAGTTTACCGTAAGTCTTCCACTTTGCCATAAAGGAAAGTGTGCTGTTAATATTTCTATCTTCTTCTTATCTTTGTATTTGAATAATTTCGTTTCGGGATAAAGACATATTAGTTCCCTGAGACTCACTGAACTTTACCGCTCGGTGTCATAAAATGCGTACCACTGCTGATTATGGCTTACAAGACTTGTAGTGGAGGGTGTGAGGGCGGGAAAGTCTCTGTAAGTTTACCGTATATAATATTATGTCTACAGCATGGTTGTATCATTTTTATTTCCTAACTAGCTTCCGCTCGCAGCTTCGCCCGCGTGGATTTCGGACTTCAAAAATGGAGCCGGTCGCGAACGTTCGAGAATGTTCGTTTTACGAAGCTACTCGCTAGGTGATTCGCTAGGCTCTAGGTGCCAAGCAAGCCGCCTGCCTGTGCGTTCGCGACCTTATATATATACAAAAATAATCCTTATAGCATGATTCAGTATTCACGCATGATGGCTTATTATTAGCGTATTTCATGTATAACTTTGGTGTTTCTATACCGATTTCTATGATTCTTTTTATGGAATATTTAATAATGTTAACTTTTTTAATTAGGGATGACTGAGAGTGTTATAAACGTAAGAGTAGACAAATATAATGAGAAAGCTTCGAACTGCTAAGCTATCGTGAGTTACACGTGTTATTGTGAGTGAACCATAAAAGATAGAAATATGCTGTCGTGGGATATTTTTTACATAATTTTAAGGAGAACATTTCCGTCATACATGATTTCTGTGTAGCTTTAACCATTAAGGTTGCACACGCGACGGAAGCTAAAAATGGAGTAACTTCTCCCGTTTTCCCAACATTTCCCTTCACTGCTCTGCTCCTATTAATTGTAGCGTGATGAAAAGTATACTATAACCAGCACAGGAGTATGACAAATAATTGTACCAAGTTTCGTTAAAATCCGTCGAGTAGTTTTTGTTTCTATAATGGTTATACAGACAGACAGACAGACAGACAGACAGACAGACAAAAATTTTACTAATTGCATTTTTGGCATCAGTATCGATCCCTAATCACCCCCTGATAGTTATTATGTTGGAAATATATTTCATGTACAGAATTGACCTCTCTACAGATTTATTATAAGTATAGATATAGATAGATAGAATAGATAGATGTAATTCGGAATAATAGGTTTTCACTTTACCCCTTCAGGGGTACAAGTGTAGGTATATTTTACGAAAATGTTTATGATATTAGGTATATTATTTATGTTTTTACAGGAAGATAACTAAATGTTATGGTATTTACCTTGTAAGTTGTCTTAATCTGGTAGCAGCTTGTAGAGTTGCGTAGCCGTACCGGGAAAATTTGGCTGCGTCCTCAGAAGGCGCGTTGAAAGCTGCCACGTACCGGGCTGGGTTTGTATCGTCCAGCCACAAGCCTGTGAAATCAAAAAATATTTTTAAAAATATATAATAATCCCAGCTCTGTATTATATATTTTTCACTACGCTAGTCTAGTGCGGGTTGGTCTACCACAGACATTTTTTATTCAGAATTTTTAGGTATTTAAGGTCCCCTTACGAAGTTTTCCTTCATCTTTAAGAAGATATTTCTTGCGTTACGGTATAGTTTATTGAAGAGAATTCAAACGAATCTTGAATATAAAATGTCACTCACCCATAGAGTACAGCTTGGGTTCCAGAACGCTGTAAAGTTCGTGCATTTTCCTCATGCCATATTCAGCTGCCTCCATAATATCTTTTTTTTCTCCAATAGTCATATTCATTGAATCATTGTCATCACCGATATCTTCATCGTCTTCGTATTCATCATACTGTGGTATCTCATCATTCTCTATATTAGCAAAGTTTGGTTTTGTTAAGTTTTCTTTATCACAGTAAGTCACTACAATAGTTGACACGTTTTTGTTGCCGTGAATGAATGATTTTTTCATAATTTCTCTCTATGATTGTTATGTTGTGTAATTTTTACTTAATGAATTGTTGAACATGGGCATAAGATGTTTCAGAACTTCTATTATATTGTTTGACGACGTATTCATTACATGAGTATTGTTTGGTTCTATTGTAAGCACTTCCATATATTTTATCTTTTCTGTTACCGTTGTTTCAGTTGTTGTTTTTTGTTCAAATTTTGTATGTGTCTTCTTGGCTATAGTATGTTCTTTTACCGTGTCTACTCTTTCTTCGACACCGCTCACAATTTTAGGTCCATTATTCAAAAGATCTTTACCCAGATTCTGATCATTTGGAGGATTAATTATAATGGCTTCATTTAGTTTGGTTTCATTTTTACTTACTTCTTTTATATCATTTTTTATTCGATTTATAGAAGCTATTATGCTATTTACTAGTTCTTCTTGAGTTCTGCTTTCATTTAAACTAGTAACATTGGCTATGGAATGGAGAAATAATTTTGCTCTTTCTTTATCTTCTGCATAAACTTTATTCTCAGAACTTTTGTTGTGTATATTGAAGATGTCTTCAACTATTTTTGAGAATGGACAATTAGATCTGTCTTTTTCCTTAGAGTGATCAGTGTCTGCATTTATTTTTTCGTTACTGACGCAACTTGAAAGCAGCGTTGTTACGGCAAGAATGTATTTGTACCTGTGCACAGTAAGACTCGTTACTTTTTTGCGAACTTAAAATAAAAAGGAATTCTTAAATAATTTCCTTGTAAAACGTGCGCTGAGTACATTTTTTTGCTTGACAAAGTCAGTTGTTTTTAATATATGATAAATCATGTTCTAGATTTGTATTTAGAATGTTAAAAAATATTGCAAATATAAGACTTATATAATTGGGGCGTTGATTGGCAAAAAGCATTAAGATCTAACTAATAAATGTTTGTGTAACTATCACATTTGCATAGTGTCATCGACATAATATTGTACAATTTCTAGAATTTATTTCTCACACATCTTTTTGACCTAAAACCCGTAACCTTGTGATACTATAAATTGTTGCGTTACCAAGATATTTTAAGATGTATTCTATCGCAACTAGCGCGATGTTTTGGCAATCTTCAGCTACTCACTGGAGTGCCAATATCCTACATAAAATAATATGTTTTTAGAAACATATAACTTTTTCTTTGGTTTTAGTCACAGTTTGGTTTAAATATAACAGCGAAGTTGTCAGTTAAATTAAATTTTACGCACCTGATGGTAATAATATGTATGGAATCTTTGCATAAAATTAGATACTACCAGATTAGGCTGTGGGCAATTTATGAGTCAAGTACCTAAGACTTTAATTAAGAAGTTGGGGACTTCGTCTTATTAAAACATATTTTTCACTTCTTTTACAAT
Source organism: Manduca sexta (assembly GCF_014839805.1). Taxonomy (NCBI): domain Eukaryota; kingdom Metazoa; phylum Arthropoda; class Insecta; order Lepidoptera; family Sphingidae; genus Manduca; species Manduca sexta. Next base: position 8,032,085 of record NC_051126.1, read on the forward strand.
CCTTTACATAACCAGACTATTATAATTTATATCGCCATAGGAGAATGCCATGGACTCTAAGAATCTGAATCAGCAAGAACATTTGTCGTTTCCAGCTTTTAGTTTCTGAAATATACTCAAAATGTTTTATGTAATCGTGATGTTAGTGTCCGATTTATTAAACCGAAAATTTTTATATTATATGAGCTGACATGTTAGTACTTATATAAAATTATATAAGAAGAAGCTTTCGTCTCATTACTATCTTTTTAAATTTTATCATCTGTCAAAACTATAAATACATGACATTTCCGGACACATTATGATTAAACACTTACGTAAGAGAAAAGGATGTAAAAATAGCTTATAGGGACCAATAAACGATGAACCGCATATGGAGCAGCATATTATATGGAGTGTAGGTATTCGTTAAATGATTTTACTAAAATCAATCTTAAAGTGATTACCAGAAATTATAAGATTGCAAAGCCGTAAGCAAAATTTATTTCTAATAAAATACTGTACAGGTAACATCGACCGGATATCATTAGCCGGTTTGTTTATTTTTATTTATCTTAATCAATACTAATATATAAAGCTGCAAGGTTTGTTTGTTCTTTGAACGCGCGAAGCTCAGAAACTATTAAACAAATTTTGTTTTCTTTTCACGTATAAGAAGCAACAGTACTCTTCTATGCTACTATTACTTATAACTTATAAGCTATTTTTAATCTCGAAAAATATAAAGCGGAAATTTTATCCCGGGAAAACATTCTAACGCTGGCGGAGTCGCGAGCAAAAGCTAGTTCAAAATAAGAATAACAGCTTTAAATCCAGCTTCCTGTCCACTCTGTATTCATTACGTAGTAAAAATACAGCAGACAAGATATAATGTTTCTAAAAGAGGAACCGGTGTTCGTCCATTCAGTTAAGATTGGCACTTTTTTTTATACAGCCATAGTAAAATGACCACTGCACTGGTGGTAAGAGGAGTGGGGTCCAATAGAATATCGACTGACGAGAGATGATTACCCCTCGACAATCGACACAATTATGCCGGCCTGTTCGAACCGGATATACACAGACCGAACCCGGAACGCGACACACTTACGTGGGCCACTATGGCGGTTTTCAACATTTTGTGTACGGTGGTCGATATCCGGTCAGATATAAAACATATCCTACCACGGTGTCACCGGAAGTACAAATGACTACTGACAATGAATTCACATGGCTTGTTTGATGAGTGCACATCTTTTAAGGTACATGGTATGGTCAAAACGTTTTTGTTAAGGTTTATTACAATGATGATACATGAGGTTTACGTGGAATATGTATGGTATTCCTCCTGAAAATGTGCAAATGAACAACTACAGTGTTAGGTTAGTTTCTTCTTTGAATATTTTAAAGTATTATAATTTTACTTTGCCTGGCTTAAGGAAAATATTTATATTTCTCTATTTTGAGTTAGTTATGGCAGTTGATGCGGTAGGTAACTTTAAATAAAGGCCAATTAAAAGTTATTTTGCGTCCCTTAATTACTAAATTATGTTATTCCCTTCAGTACTTGCTACATTGCCGTATGATTTCCATTATCACAATTTTTTTTTCATTATATTCATTATTTTCCTTTGTACTAAATAACTTTTAAGGACAATTATATGTAAGGTATTGTTTTCTGCGTTCGGAACGCTAAGTTTGAAACTTGAATCAAGTTTTATTTCTTAATTGAATATTTTTATTAAAGTTATATGCAAATTAGAATAGTACTCCTTTGCTATGCAAGTAAAAAAGCTTATGGGAACTACTTAAAACCACATGCAAAAAAAAACATATTTTGGTGCAAAAAAAACACACAAACCTGATCTCCATTATAAAAACGGCGGTAAATCAAAACATTTCACGGCAAATGTCAATCCAACCAATAACAGGCACAGCAAAAAGCGTTCGAAATTCAAATCATAAAACGCGTTTATGGATTTAAAAAAATATGTCAATTGGTTTTTGTCGCGTATTAGTTCAGGAAGTAACCCATCCGCGTGGTGTGATGATGGAAGGCGCGGTAGGACTAGCTGTTACATAACCCGGGAGGCTGCCGTGATTAAAGTACTGTTATAAGACCTCGCTTCGATCGATGATCTCTGGTTTGCGTGCTTGTTTTGTGGCGAAATAAGATTTTTTGGTCCTCCGTGCTCGTTGCGAAGCTTTTGGTCTTTTTTTGCATTTAATCCGGAATTTATCGGACCCGTTATTCCCGCTTTATGGACATCAAGTCCGGTTTTTTATAGTTTGTTTTTGTATGTAATCGGATTGACCTGTGTTTCTGTTGAAGAGAAGTTATTTTTAGTGTCTGTATAATTTACGATCACTTTTTACTTGCAGTGCTTGTGAATTTGTAAAGTAGCATCCTGGTAAGCGCGAGATGTGGGTCGTAAGAATGGATGTCTCAAAATAAATTGGACAATATTTAGATATGCATTGTGAATATATATTAATTTATTTTTATACAAACAAAATAGTTCATGTAAAAGCCTTACATTTATAACTGACATCTATAAAAATAACTTCGTGTTGCGTTTAAAGGGTAATTACTTCCCTTATGTGTGTTTAAATTAACTACTTACAGGAAATGTGCTACATAATTGTCTTTGCCTATTTCTTTATAAAATTAAATACAATTGGTTCTAGTTTACCATCAGTGTATTACATTTGGCTACGGTGTGAATGTAGAAGCGCCGCGAGCCTAAATTGCCGGACGTCGTGCGGCGGCACCCACGGTTAAAGACCTCAGCTACCAAATCACCGACAAAAAACTGTAATCACCGTGCCGGACATCTTGGGGAAATTGTCTTTACATGTATGCACTGAAATAAGTACGTTTACTAAGAGTTTAGATGTATTTGCATTGTCTCAATTAAGTATCATATATGTTTTGATGTCTTTTATTTGCTCTCTACCCAAAAGTAGTTCGGTACTTTTGATCATGTCCAACGTGAATGGACTGATTTAGGTTAGATACAATTATTGCTCATAAAAGTGCCGGAGGAACCTATGTGTAATTATCAATTTTTTTAGAAAGTTGGGCATCCCTTCAATATTATTCGTGCGAAGGAATCAATCTGAAAATGTGTTTTTAAGTATACTTACTTATTAGTGTGTACTATACTTATTAGTTGTGATCATATATATATACGTTGTGATGCGTTCAAGAAAGGTATTTATTAGTTATTCATATCAATTATTAATTACAAATCCGTATTTTGGAAATGGATACTCGATGAATAAACATTGTCTTTTTCCGGTAACAGACCCGTAAATAAATGAATTAATGCTACCGTCGTCAACTTAATATGGGCAATTCCAATAATTCATAATTAGTCCATTGAAAAGTTACATTTGGGGTTGCGTTTTTTAGAGGACGCAATTTTATTTTTTTGAAGTGTAGGGGGGTCAGTCTAAAGCTAAAACCAAGTTTGTGGGGTCGCCACCCTTGTCCCACGGCCGCCATCTTGAAAATAGGGGTTGAAATGGTTTTTACGATGTATCTCTTAAACTATTTATCTGACAAAAAATGTATAAACATTTTTGTTGCAAATTAAATTCTCTACAACTTTGGTCTAGTAACTTTTGTCGTAGAACTATAAATAAAAAAGTTATAAGCGAAAATGTTAAGAAATTCAATGTTAAGCAATGTCCATTGCAACGTCATCAGAACGTGTGTTTATAAGGTTCATAATACTTTTTTTGTACTCTCATTGTTACCCAAATACCCAAGGGACCATTAGGAAACAAAAAAACATCTGCCTGCTATTATTATTATTATTTCTAACCTCTTATTGTAAGAATAGCTGATAATATTGTGTTGAAGTTGTCGTTCAACTTATATCTTTTAGTTGTGCTGTGCTTTTTAAAGACTTTTAAAAGTCAAAATGCTAATAAAAAAAAGTAGTTTTCACTCAAGTTAAAATCGTGTCTAAAATCATTCGAAATCGTCTTCACAATTAAAAACAGAATAAAATACATCCACGTACAGAAATATGTAGCACAACCCCTACACTTCAAAAAAATAAAATTGCGTCCTCTAAAAAACGCAAGGTAAGACCTAAAAAATGTAACATTTCAATGGAATAAATCCGAGTTATCAAACTTGAAATGATGGTAGAAAGTATCTTAAGAATAACATTTCGGATATTACAATTTTGGCGAAATTTCCCGTTTTTTTTAAGCCTGCTTGTAGTGTTTGTTTAATCTATATTGATTTATTATCACTGTGTAATGCTTTATAGATACCTAGAAATATAATAATATAGATATGGTTTTCGTTATATTTATTACTCTTTAAGTTAGATTTTATTAACTTTGAATTGTCATTCCATTTTGTGCTAGTAGTATAGATTTAAATCTGCGACCTCCTTCCCTGTCTGCAGACATCTCTGTCTATATCCTTGTGTTATGTGCGTAATTTTTTGGTGTGACGCGAATTTCGTAAGGCTTCATTTTGAATGAAATAATATCACTTAAATACTGATTTTAGCGTGTAAAAAATGCCTCGCTTTTTATTTGATTGTGAATTTGCTATACTATTTTTATTTTTAATATAAATTCAATTTTTGGTGGACATTGATGTTTGAGACGAGAAACGGCCAGCTTATCATTTTATTTTGATCAACAAAAAGAAGATATTTCTGATTCATCCAATGACCGACAACTTCTTTAAAAACATCTTTTAATTGAATTATTTACATCTAATTTAGTCGTTAAATTAAGTACATATAAAAACCTTAGCATACATTATTCGTAGAACGTGAAATGACTCAGCCTATAAACCCAATGAGCGACAGAAGTAATTTAATTACCGCTGTAATATTCAACGTAATATCTACTTGATTTGTTTTTTTAGATATCTGCAGGAGGTGCCTGTAATTGGGGTCTTCGCTCTAGCTGGGCAATTAATCATTAATGGGTATGTTATGACCAGACGACTTTTTCATAGCTTGTTAAAAAAATGTATCGTTTTCGATTAGGAATCTTTGATGTGATACCTAGTCGATGTTCCATAATTATTATTTTATTTATTTATTGATATTCATTGCATGTTTCACATTTCACATTTTCATAAATGTTGTGGTTTCAAGCTAGGTGCAGTGTGAGTTTCGGGAAGTTGGATTGATGTAATAATCTTGCGCCGGGAACTAGTGTTGGAGAACGTAACCTTTCTTGTGGCTATTTATGTGTTTTATTCTTTAATGGGCATTTATGTGTTCCATTGTTTGTTTAAATAGTTAACTCATTTAGAAGTTAACACTCGTGTCAGTATAACATCTTTTAATCATCTTTATTAATTAATTACAAGTAGTAATTAACTGTATATCATATATCTGCTTACCATAATATTTACTAAATACCCATTGTCTTGGGTTCATAACAGATCTTTGTTTTTAAAATAAACGTCCGACTTCTTACTATTACAGTATAAAAATAATACATCATCATTAAATTATATGAAGTCCACTGCTGATCATATTCCTCCCTAAAGTAATCCAGACTGACTGTCTAAAGCGGTATGAATCCAGCGTGTTGGAGAATATTTATCTGTGTGCAATAAATCATCTAAATCTGTTATGTTTTCCGTGTATATTTAAAAGAAATATACACATCTTGGTTTTCTTGAGGCATTTAATTACACCTTTTGGTATCATTACTAGATGGTGGACGTAACAAAACAAGGACTCCTATTTATTATGCAGATTGTTTTTTGATGTCCATATATTTGACCTCCTGATTCCGTCAGGTCATCACGTGCTATGGTGAGGGTCATGTTTGCAATTCGCTCGGACTTCGGCTCACGTATCCTCATCAACTTATGCAACACGCCTTGGACCTTTATTATTATGAGGGGCCAGCGTTACATACTAAGCAGAATTAACCTATAAAAATCTTTATTAAATTAGGAATATAGAAAAGTCTCCTATGCCACTGATTTGTCTATTTCATCGGCAAATAGCAGTGGGTCAGCATTACTGTGGTGTTCCGTAAGACATTTTAGTTAATGTACATAATAGGCATTATATTTGCTTAAATTATTTCTTATTGTTATTTGAAGTTCTGATTTTGGAGTGCTTGATTTCCATGTTTACACGAACAGACATTGATATTAAACTACCTATAATGTCGGGAGAAAATAATAATATAAATAATCGCGATACAATCCGTAAATAGTTATTTTTCAATGATTGATTTCTTATTATGGCATGGCATTTACATTAATAATGTTTAAAATCAAGATGAATTTAATGAATAAAGCACTGAAAATTTGGCAATTTTCAAGATCAAATGTTTAAATATCTCTTCAGCACATTAAATTTAAATTTATTGCCAGAGACTTACAAATTGCAATGCAAATAATACAAATTGCCCATTAGTATTTCTATTACGATTCTAGCGAAAGTGCTGCCGCGAAACAAACTTCGTTTTACATGTGTTGTGATGTTTATCAGTTGTACAATTTACGTTGTAATTTATTTTTAAATTTCTTTGTCTGTTCTAGATGTCAAGAAAAAGTTGTTTTGTAAATAGAGTGAAAAATAGTTTTATTGCTTGGAAAAAATTGTTTTATTTCAATGTCTAACATCTGCGTAAACATAAGATATTATGTTTGTAGATATTTCACTGTCCGTGAAAGAGGTACACTGAAGTTTTTGTGGTTGTTACTACTTAATTCTAAAACATATTATTTATACATATAACGTGCGCAGCTAACTTTAGTATTAAATGACAGTCATAGAAAAAAAAAAACATTATTAGTCTTAGAAATTCTAAAATCAATCAATTGTTAATTGAACAAATTTTATTTCCAGACCGCCCCCCTCTGGTTACATCCATACTACATTCGAATTATGGATTATAGTAATATATATAATAATAGTGCCCACTGGTGGGCACCAGCATGGGCCTCCACTACTGCGAAGAGGTATTAGACCTTAGTCCACCACGCGGGCCTAGTGTGGATTGGTAGACTTCACACACCCTTGAAATTCGTTAATTATAATGGATAGAGGTAATATTATAATTTTCAAGGTAATGTAATTTTTATTTCACAAATCCTGTACACCGGTCACAGAAGAAGTTAAGTTAAACTATCTTATATCATGAATGATTAACTATCCTGTCCTAGAGTTCATCTACGCTAGGTACATAAGAATTTTGTATATAGAGTTTTCCGCTGGCAGACTTGTTGTTTTAAGCTTGTTGGTACTAAGTAATGAGAATTTTATTAAGCAGATATATGCTTTCGTATGGAGAGTTACTCTACCTGCGTAACAGAGGTAGTTGTATTTTGTTTTAGAATTACAGATATACCTTTGTAAATTAAATATATTTGTGTATATTATGAATATAATAAGGAACAATCAACAAAAAATAGATACTAGGTTACAGTGGCGAAAGGTGCAATATTCTGAGAGGGAACTCGAAGATATATAGGTACTAATATGCATAAATGCATTTTGCAAATCGATAATTAAATTCTTCATAAACTCTACATAAAGAGAAGCCGGTAGAATCGGGTTATATGGACCTTTCGCCATTGCTGGGTTAATGTTATTCTTATTTCTTTTATGTTTTGAAGATAGCAATATTGCCATGATCGAAAACGATTACTCAATAATTAATTACTCCATCTTATTAAACGCAGTCAATTTCTAAACAGTATTGCGGTAAACATTACGCAAAACAATCGAAACGAAACTATGATTTTGCCATCACTTCGACATGGTTTTAGTAGATTTTTTTATTACCTTCTGTTTTCAACATTCGTCATAAAGAAATTGTACTTTTTAATCCAAATGCTCTTTGATTTATTCTGTCACTATCATTATACCTGGTAATTTAAATAGTAGTAAATTTAAAGGAAGTACCTAAAATATATTCATTTTCTTCTCGTAAAAAAATTACAGTCAAACAAAACAAATTGGAATTCGAAATATACTCCTTGTCTTATGAAATAATATAATCTATAGACTCAAGACATAATTATTGTGTATTTAGTAATTTTTAACCTACACGAGTAAAAGGTTTTAATATAACAATAATATAAATAATACTACACATTTAATTTTCATTTTATTGTTTCAGTCCAAAATATTTTTTTGTATAAAATTTATTAGGAAAATATAACTACACAGAGTGATAAATAAATAATGACATAAATAACAAAACTTTATTCCATCAAGAATAATACGAACTATTTAGAACATTTTGCTTTGATGTGAGAAAGGCCTTGATATACCAGCTGTAAATAGGCCGATTCAACCAGGACCGTTTAGTCAGTACAATATCACCGTCTTACAGAAAGTTGTCATAAAATGCTAGTTTTATGGGTATTTTTCTGAATTAAGCATAAAAACAAGGTTTGTATTCCAATGATTAGGTACATAGGTACATCATTGTCATTAATTTACCAAAGTGCAATAGGAAATGATATAAAAATTTCGTGATAAAAATACGGAGAATGGATGAGCAAAATGACAAAGTATGAAATGGTAATTGAATACATTATATAATTAGTTAATTATCAATCTGTATTACTCTATGAACTTAGATTACATTGATAAATTTTCTTATACGTTACAATTTGTTTGAATTAACAGTAAAATGTAGATTTATAAAAAATCCGAATATCTTGGTCATTTAAACTATGCATATAATTTTTTTTATTAATTTATATATTTTTTTTAGAAATCTAGACTAGATCAATTTAAATGACCTTGTATTAGTTAAACATATTGTATTTATAAAAATCTATAAATCTTTTAAGAAAAACAACAAATCACAGACGTGTGATGTGAATAAATTGACAGTTGACTTTAGATTTTCTCGAGAATATTAATAATTTTTTGACTTAGCAATATTGTTTCATGGCAACCTTTTAATTTGATCCAAAATACTATTTTAGATAGACTTAAAAACTAGATACAATTTAATAATCTAAATAATAGTAATTTTTAACGTTTTTGTTCTATAACTAACTACTTATTGTTGTTAAGTATACGGTAATATCTGGCTCTGATACTACATTGTTCTCCGAGATCACTCCTTAGCTTCGATATTTTCTTATCACATTTCTGCCTGAAAACAAACAATAGAAAGTTAGGAAAACGCCATCTATCGGTAACTTTAAGAATTTGTAAAGTTAAGTTACTAATACACGATATTTTTTTTTGTTTATTTTATTATTATGTTTGGATGTAATTCCTACTATAACAGAAATAATATAAATATAAACATGTAAATGGATATGAAATATTTTTATACCGACATCTATAAACAATACCAAGAACTATTTGCACAGACCTACACTTCAAATTAGGAATACATTAATTTACCTCCAACTAGATGGCGCTAATGCGTCCGCCGCGCCTCGCGCTCTCCCTTCTCCTGCCGTTTGAGGTCATTGATCGACGTCACACTGCCGAAGAGCACTTTCGCCGTCACTTGCTGCAATCAAGCATTTGATTCAATTCGATTTGTGTCTATGTCCGTTAGACATCAAGAACTTAAGATTAATTAATCTAAGCATTTGAGGCAGATATGCAAATAACTTATTGAGTAAGTATTATAATTATCGTGAAGTATAAGTGGGAATATTTTTGTAAATCTATATGATAACATTAATCATAAATAATAATATAGATAAAGAAAATATTTTAAATGTTTCGGTTTCATTTAAAAATACTTTATTAAATAATTTAAATATGTACTACCAAAACAAAAGAAAAAAAACATGACTAAAGTTTCCTGTTTAATTAACTAGATGACGTGTATTATTTGAACTACTATTTCCTAGCACAGGCTATATACAGTTGAAATTGCTATTGACAAATGTCATCGGATATTCTCGAATTGCGAGATTCGAGAAACTGATTGCAACTGTGAAATTAGCAAAGACGCGAGATGAATGAATATTTTCAGACATTGTGTCTATTGGTAATTTTAATCGATAGCATACAATTTTAATTTGACGTTAATTTGTCACGAATAGAAACTAATAAGTGCTATTATTGCTGAACAACTTGGGCAGTTTTATGAGATCAAATATTTATTTACGCTATTTTCGGCTTTGGTGGTTTATTTATTTATTTATTTATTTAAAAAATCCACAGCCCTTAATACTAGAGTGACACAATCTGATACACTTATCTTAAGGCCAATAACGGATTTACATTTTGTTTACACTTTTTAAGAGGCAGTCATTTACATATGTATTATTTAGTTATTTATTTGTATTACATTGTCTTCATAAAGAATTTTTAAAATATCACAATTTTTAAAATATAGTTTATTGTTATCAGTGAAGCTGAAGCAATACAAATCATGCTAAAACTTTATTTCATCTAAATGATTATTTAAATTTTAATCTTCTTGAAATTTTAAAAATGCTTTTTCTTAGGATCTTTAAATGTATTATTTATATGGCCCACATTATTAGAACTGGTGAACATGAAATTATGAATATAAGTTATCATAGTAGTGTATTTTTTTACGTATGTATTTGAGGTTCATGAGGAATATTAATATTTAAAATCCATCAAAACTCAATTTATTTTTTTAAACCCAACGTAACATTATCCCTCAGCGTTATCCTAGTGAAGTATCAGCATCATTTTTACATAAGATAGCTCAATCATTTTGTGTTTCCCGTAAAATTATATAGAATATTACAAAAACATCACTAAAACCTTAATTACGCATACATAAACAAAGCGCAAAGTGTAGACGTAACCACAAGTAATAGCGCTTAACATTTAAATTTTTCAGGCAATATCACCACGGAACTTGGTACTTTTCGCAAGGGCTCTGTTAGAGGTATCACTTCAATATGCCCGAAACGTTGAACTTAAATAAAAACTGCCATAAATCTGGCGTGTTGATTTAATGAGTTCGTGGCGCGAAAATCAACGGCGGAATTATAAATGAAGTTGGCGTATGCGGCTGCGCGACACTTGCTACGTAATTAAACAGATTTATCATTGACTGTCGTGTAATGTGCGTGGATTGCCTGTTTGCACAGTTGTTGATTTCTATAATTAATTTATTTTGCCTGAAACGCACGCCGGAAAAAATATGTAGGGAAATGTAATTTTACACGCACATTATTTGAGCATGAAGTTTCCTTGGATTTGCTTAAAAATGCTATGAAGTTTTTATTGGTATGTCTTTGTTACATGGAAATGTTTTTCTTAAATATAGTTATAATATATTATATAATGCAAATAATTCTTTGAAAGCTACACACTCATATAGTGCAACTTAGTTTAGCTGATAAATTACTATCGGTAATATGCCTTAACTTATGTATAGTTAACGACATAAATCAGGACTTTAGACCAGGATTTGCACATACGCAATCGCAGGCAAAAGCCAATACACAAATGTACTGGCTGTCAAGACCCAATTTAACTTAGTAACCCCAGTCCCTTTCTATGTAATAAATCTTACGTGTCCTACTAAATATTTAAAATCGTAAACCGTGATTCGCGTGGCACGTAATGAGATTGGATCGTCTAGGACAGCGGCGATCAACCTTTTATGTATACAATAGTACATTCCTGGCACCTGTTTTGTGGATCAGAATTAGTAAACAATAAACAATTGTATTTTACGATTTTGTAATGTACGCATGTAATTTGATTTTTTATTATTTTACTGTAAATAATGAATTTCATAAACAATCAATATCACAGAATCACCAGAAACATATAAAAAAAATAAGATTGCTTTCTTTTTCATAAATTTGTAGCCTGTACGCAATTAACAATTAAGACGTGTGCCAAAGATTTGCTACCGCTGGTTTAGCATTTAAATCTTCGTCACTCTGACATGTTCTTAGCGGTTTATTCTGTCCAGTGTCTTGTATGAAGTTATTACACGATGCGGCGTGTGTTTTATTAAGTTTTCTAACTTGTACTACTACTTGACTTATTTAATTTCGTACATAGAAATTTAGCAATTATATCTACGTACATAAGAGTTCAGTATCTAATGCAGTTTGTTTTTATTTTGTTAGATGTTACCACCTGTTACTATGCATACTTAAAATTTGCGTATTTCGAACCAGTTACGGACCTTTTTGGACAAATTCTATAACTTCCTTCTTTTGCTTGTATTCTTGTCTCATGAGGCGTGTACATTTAAGTAAATGACCCTTAGGGGATACATTGAGAGGCGAATAGTGTTAAAAAAACAACTCGAAAATTACGCATAGGACGTCCCAAACCATAGCTTACAATATATACCGTAGCATCACGAAAAGGGTTATTGTGTTTTTGTATACTCTAGCTACTAATACTAAGTTAAAATATCCCTTTCAGTTTTGATTTATGCAAACTTAGACAAACATAATAATTGATTTAGTTTTAATAAAATATAACACCACAAGACCAGGAGTATGAATTGAAATCTATTTTCGGATTTAATTCTGTAGACTTGTGTTATTAACACGACAAAGTTAATACGCGTTGCAAAACACATAACATTCTGCTCTGGTTACTCAACATTGTGGTCGGCTTGTGATCGGTGTTGCCGGTATAATTAAAAAATATACAAATTAAAGGATTTAATACATGAAGCATTTAAATTCATATTCGAGTGGTAATTATTTCAAATGTGAAGTAGAATATAAGTTTATAATATTATAGTTCTCTTTTTTTTTGTCTAGTGTTTTATTATCATATAGAAATAAAAATCATATTCTTTTAGCTGTTTAATTTTTTACGGGTTGGGTTTTATTGAACAAACTGTATTGAAATCATAAAGGGTCCAAATCTCGTACGAAGTAGGTACATCTCTATTTAAGTAATGAAATCTTACTATAATATGACAATGATCTCTATAATCCTATGCGGAAATGGAGATATCTCGTGCAGGGGTGATAACTAGAAACATATATGGTACGATATTAGTTGTAGAGCCTCACTCGTATACAGTAATAGAGTAGCTAGGCAACACAATGGAAGGATATACAGTAACTGAAATGACAGATAGTTTGAGTTTCGTATGGTGATTATGATTATCGGACGCGCAATTATTCTCTATCCTTCATAATTTTTTTTTACAAAGTTCGCAGTCCACTGGTGTTTCTTCTAGAATTGTGCATGTATACAGTTTGTGGAACTTATCACACACTACCGTTTTTTAATAAGGGCATGGTAAAGTGATCCCCTGCACCTGATGGTAAGTGGAGTGGGGTCCAATAGAATGACGACTGACGAGAGATGATTACCCCTCGACAGTCGACATAGTTATACCGGCCTGTTGGAACCGGATATACATACATTCCTGGTAGGCTAAATGATCTCCATCAAGCAAATGCGTCACCAAAGTTGTTACCTGACCACTTAGGTGACGCACTTGCTCGTATATATGAGTATACAAAATAAAGTTTTACTGAGTCAATTAAAATTGATCGTGACCTACTAATAAGAAAGTAGGATAAACTAGATGATGCGAATAACTGGTAGGTATATTTTCAAAATTGTTATCCTGTCTGCGGTTTTAAATTGTTGAGGCATAATGACGAGCTAGTCATAAATATGCAAAGGATGCATTTAGACCGCAGTAATTTCAGTCATCAGAAACGTCGGCTTTGATTATTTTTATGTACTCTCAAAGCTTTCATCTCTAAAGGGGTAGGAAGAGGCACAACTGGTGCGCCCACTCTCCCGTATGTAAGCCCGTTTGTATTCTGTCTTATGACGTGATAGTAGCGGGGCTATCGCCATATAGGGCGCAAATTCTAGATAGGGTCGGGAGATTGAACCCAAGACGTAAGCATTGCAGTCGTACCGCAATACAGCTACGCCACCGAGGCAGTCATATTTGTTTTAGTACACAAATAAAAAAACTGAGGAAATAGGAATATCGCATGCCTCTACCATAGACGGATAAGTATATTGTTAATGCACCCACTATTTATTTTTAATTTAAATAAATTTATAATTTTTCATACATTTTAATTTTATTTCGGAATAATATTAGTAATTGTCGGTTGGCAACCCAGCGTGCACTGTACGTACATGTTGTGGAAATTGGATCGCCTGCGTTGTCGAAATTAACGAGGGGCACCCCAATTAGGTCCGCCATTATCATTTATGGCGACGGAGAAAGGTACATTAAGGAGAATAGTCTTTATTGCAAAAATAATTGAATCTCGATCATAATTTAAATTTAACGAGAGCATGCGTAAACAAAACGATGGATTTGTAACAGATGTTGGTAAATTAAAGTTAAGAGTTTTAATTTATAGTGACATGTAATAACAACTTATTTTAAGCATGATATTGTTTTTATTCACGTTTATTTTGAAATCTTTGAATTCGATACAACTTTGGTGATATCGCATTTATTTGGTAAAAATTATAATCAATCGGAAAAAAACTTAAAATTTGTCTAAAAATATATTGCATGCAATAGAAGTTCTATTTTTAATGATATTAGCATAATTTGTTTTTAATGTGATGCAATAAATCTTGTAACAAGCATATTAGGGAAATAATTATAACAATTTTAATGATAATAATTCACATGCGTTGGTAAATTTAATAAATTAATGTGTTTCATAAATAATTCATTAATTGCAAAAACATAGAGATAACAAACCATGTCAACATATAAATCAAGTTGCATAAGCTTTAAACTAATTTGCTCGATAATTTCTTCATGGACATGTTGTCAAAAAAGGGGATAAATTTCAAAAAGAGAACACGAATAATGGTTTTATAAAAAAATCTATTGTTAAATAAATATGTTGTATAAATATGTAAAGGAAAATATATTTCTTTCATTTAAATATTTCCGTGCATCAAGTCTCCATCGTGATAGTTCGACGATAGAACCGATGATACAATTAATTTTGTAATTTTCTATGAATGACCTATGAAACATCTAGCTGTCAAGAGCTTTTTTTGTTACATAAAAAAAAATACTTAATAAATATTTAAAGGATAAGAACTTCGCCTTAACATCCGCTTCACCGTTTGTCATTGATAGGGCGCTAGGCGGACCGCACTAAAATGTACTATTCAGATATTTACATACTTGGTTTGGATAGTTTATCTTCTCCATACAAAAGAGATCGCATGAAACGATACATTCAGGATAAACTGATTACATCGACCATTGTTCTAAAATGACCAAGATATAAAAAAAATAATTAACTACAGTAATATTTTTAACTTTTTGATTCTATATACACCTTAAACAAGAAATGAAAATGTAAATAAACTCCTATCTTCATTTATCACTAATTAGAGTCTATTTTACTTTAACAATAATATCATCAAAAATCAAACACGACAGCAATACTGTAAATACTTGACTCTACCCGGAAATCATACTTGATACACTTATATTAATATAATTTCGTGACGAAAGTGGGCTGATTCTCCGATGTACATCAAGATAAGAACTGTTACGCGGTTCTGTAATTTCGGTAGTGGTTTAAAAATTTTATACGTTGCCATTACGATCGCAAATAAAACTGTGCTCTGTATTTTAATTGAATTTGTGTTTATTGTTGCACATTTTTATTACGAATACAGTTTTCAAAACTGTTATATTAAAAAATATTGTACCTAATTGTATTGTTAAGATTGAATCATGTTTCTCAGAATTTTTGGTTGTAGGTGACGATTTAAACTTATTTCGAATAAATTATAACATAGTATACCTTTTTAAATCTATTTTGGATATAATACCGTATACCTAAATAGACGGTAGTCCCAATGGGCTACATATTTTATAACTGACTTCTCTACTGACCGCCGCGACATTCTCTTAATGACGAATGTCACAGCTGTTGATATTATTAATGGCAGTATCTCGCTGTATAGAACGATACAAATAATATTGCAGAGCAACCTTTACCTTTTTTCTTAATTAATTGTATTAGAATAAATTTATTGTTGTGCTTTAAAATTGACAATGTAAATGACTTACGACAGGATATTGACTTTATCTTTTTCACCATATTTACATAATTATATATTCATATTTTCGTGTATTATTTTTAAGCCGTAATATAATAATCATAATGGATACGAAATTAGCAGCTTTCAAAATATATGACAGACTATTAGAATAATGGCTAAGACGTTTTTGTTTTTTTTTTTATCATATAAATTGACTAATTAGTGGCTTAAATGTCGAGAAATAAGTTGAAGTTACTCGAATTACTATGGATTCATTAGTTTTACAAGATCATCAAATAATTATAATGTAAAATGGATACATGCATAAAACCACCTTATTAATAGCTTATCTCTATAAATATTCTTTTGTTATGCAGTCCTATACTACCACTCCGAAAATAAAGAAATAAAAAAACCACATAGAAACTATAAACAAAAAAAAACAGACTTAACTTTCATAACATAAACCTTGATCTTAATATAGGTCACCAAATGCTAAGGCTACACCCTCTATGCAGTAATGGCTATAAAATGCAGTGATAAGGAAACTTGCAACACCACCTGTCTGTGCGGATGTCTGCTTCATTGACCAAATGTCATAACGTGCTTTGTACACGCTTCACGTCACGTTTTAATATTCTATTCTTGCACGTTGGCGTATTGGGCCAATATTGTTATTTATGGCCAACATTGCAGTGTGCTTATTCATTAAAAGGTTAGGAATAAACTGTAAAAAAAACCTGAACATTATTTTTTAGCATATACTGTTCAATTGACGAAGAAAAAAACAAAAAAACTATACTCATTTTATACGTAAAAAATTATAGATAACTATTCATCTTCAATACAAAACGTCTACTACTTCCGACAAGAACTTCAAATTGAGTTAACGTCGAGTCTGGTGGTATTTATCGTTTCTACAAAGAAAGCAAGTCGCTGCCATCGACAGGTAGTATGAAGTAGCGGTAATAGTTCAATAGAAAACTGTAGAATTGTCCCACAAAGTGACACTAGCGAAGAAATAAGACCCATTTGCAGTTAACTTTGTCGTTTGGCAACCTAGCCGAATATGAAAATGAAGAATCTATTAACATTTTGTTTTAGTTCAATAATAATTTTATGCCAAATTACAGGTGAATTTAGTATAATTGAAAGATTAGGAGTTCTAATAAATCTATGGGCAATGATTATAGTTTTGTTTGTAAGTAAGTATTTATCAAGTATCATAAAACCACTGCATGAATTAATAAATCCACAATCGTCGATCTTTTAGAACATTGGAGAACGTATTTTAACATTAAGAAATTTATTACACGTATTTATAAATATCTACATATTCTAATTAACATTTATAGTACTAATAAAACTAGGGAAATTAAATTGATCTAGTTCACCTTATAGTTGCCATTGCTAGCGACTCCTGGAGGTGTATAGCCTCGTCCTCCATAACCCTGGGCGGAGCCGCTGTGATACAGCGTGTTGTTGTTAGCGTCCCTTGTTGTGGCGGTTGTGTACGTAGATTTGCAGTTTTGAGACATCCTGTACACCTGGAATGGTTTAAAATTATGTTAGGGTATGGTAATATATTTTTGCTTTAACTAAGTCTTGTATTCTAAAGTCTTAGGTAGGTACCATCGCGTTTCCTATTTTAGCTGGACGCGATGTCGGAAATATTACTAATGGAGTATTTGTGTCATATTCAGTAGGGAATTATAGTTTAGGAGTGTTCGGGCTAATAAGCCCGAACACTCCTTATATAATTCTTTATGATTTAAACTTTTGGTTAGGGTTGCTACTCTATACATGCATGCACCGCTGTCCGGCAAGTGAATCGATCATGGGTTTATCCTTATATATAAAGTTTGGAAGGCTGAAAATCAGGTACAATGATAAATATTAAACACCCTGGCCTCGAACTAGATTAACCAGGTAACAAAGTGCCGGTAAATAATAAAAATAAGGCAATAACGTCATGTCTACAGGAGATTAATAGCTTTCTAACGTTGCTAAGTGAAGCGGACAAGCGACGATGGCGAGTACTGCCGGATGTTTCTATAAGGAATGTAAGGCACCGCGTAGACTCTATCAACTTGTTGCCGGGAAATACTAAGGTAAAGGAACCATTACTGGCACACTTCATTTTAATATCGTCCTTCCTTTCATTGCAACATATCACTAGTAATATATTATAAAGTTTAATAATAAAACAACATGTTTTTGCAAGAACACAATAAAAATATCGAAAATATGGCTGGTGAGCCTTGTTAGGAACCAGGCTATCTGAGGTCACACTACCTTACACTACGTATCTCACAGTTGCGTTAACAATATCAACTTCTGTGACATTGCCAGTTGCTAAGGCTGTTGAAAGAATTGTTAGTTTTATAGTAGTATACTGCTCCCCTGCAATAAGGTGGCGTCTGTGCGGCGCCTTAGTATATTTTACTGATTTTGAATATCAATGTGTTAAGCCAATCGAAACAAAGTCACTTCATTATTACTTATCCATCACGATCTCCCTTCGGAATTTTTCCACAACATTTAAAACTAGTTTCCGACTGGCGGAAACTTTTGCACGAACTGTTTCATGTGCATTAAACCGTTTACATTCTGTCTGGCTATAGGTGTTCATATTTAATTTTAAAAGAAATATAGATAAAAATACAAATTTGTAAATGAAAGAATTATATTTGTCAATTTGTCAATATCATAGGGCCAGATATTTTTGGTCTCTACTCCTGCCTTAAACGAAGTTCTGGAAACCCTGTACATCTAGAACACCGAAAACTTTCGAATTATATACGTTTTATACCAACTTTTTATAATGAATATTAAAGAAATAAGTTTCAACGTTCAAATATTTTTTTCGAATTCCATATTCACTGTTATTTGGTATTACTGTTTCCATACATTTTAACAATATTTTAAACTGTTAGCAACTTATAAATGCCTGGTACTATACCTGGTACTATAGTATACAGTATACATTTCCAAATAGATCACATCCGCACTGCGGAAGAAAGTGCGGTACAAAAACGATCTGAGATAAAGGGAACCTTTTAATTTAATTGTATTGTAGGACCGTATATTTCCAACTAATTACTATTGAGAGCGGCATAAATGTTATCATTAGAAATAAGAATCAAATTATAAGTTTCCTCTTATGAGTTTAATTGAAATGGAAAGTAAAGAGTTGGAAACAGTGATAGAGATTTCTACTTTCCCAAGATTAACATTACAAAGTAATAAAACGGCAGTTCAGTGTTCAGACAAAGTGTAATTAAAGTGTTTAAAAAGAAACAATGTGCTAAATGTGATCTTATCTAACACCTGAGCTGAATACATTATTATAAAAATGGTTTACAGTAGAACACAATACCGAAGAAAAAATAAATGGGGCCGAGGACAGGTCTTAACGTGACGTTTGTCACTTTTTGTGAATCGGGAATCAATGTTAAAAATTATACAAATTCATGCACAAGATTGATTCCTACTCGATTGAAATTCCAGGTAGAGCTTTTAGTCCGGAGTTATTATATTTAACTGACAGATACTAAGTTCTCTGAACATCGGAAGGAAAAATTAAATTGAAATAACACACGTAAGATAAGTTTAAAAAAATGTGAATGAACAATATATTAGATAAATTTAATTACAAAATATCATAGAGTTTTGTATTTCGTGGATACAAAAGTTAATTGTTATTCGAAATAATCTACATATAATTTTTTTTATTAATAAATCTCAACCTAGCCTAACTTTATGATGTTTAATCTCGAACATAAACGGGTTTGGACAAAATGAGCGCAATAATAAAAATTAAATATATATAAAATACGCGATACCGCAACGGTGTCTGTGGCGTAGTCGGGTGCGGTAATTAAAAAAAAACCGGACGGACCGAAATTGTAGCAAGCTCCGGTACAGTTAGTAACAGTAAAAATGTAACACAAAACGGACAATTAAAGACGCGGATCAAGTTGTAAGCGATTGTCTTGCTATTTGTTTGCCAAATATATTTTTTGGAGCCATTAGTTGACACGTTTTTTTTTTATTTAATACTTATTGGTGGTGAGGTTTTATTAATATCTCTATAGAGCTTTCATTTGTACTTATATTTATAAGAAAAGTTGTGTGAACGAAGAAAGCCTGGTTCCTAACAAGGCCCAATATGCATGTTTTTGGTATTTTTTGTGTTGTGCAAAATAATATTTAATATTAAGGTGGTAGCTCAAGGGCCATTTTCATACATTTTGTTTCGGCTTTAATCTGGGTAACTAAACAAGTATTGGCAAGTAAAGAATTTAAATTCACGTCTAGTTAGTGATTAGTTCTCGCAGTTGAAAGAAAAATGTAAAAATAATTAATAATCATGGATATTTCGGCCTTTAAAATTTCGTCATATTAAATTTTAAAGGCCGAAATATCCATGATTATTAATTATTTTACGTTTTTCTTCAACTGCGAGAACTAATCACTAACTAGACGTGAATTTAAATTCTTTACTTGCCAATACTTGTTTAGTTACCCAGATTAAAGCCGAAACAAAATGTATGAAAATGGACCTTGAGCTACCACCTTAAAAGAATCTTATTTTTTTTCACGATACGATTTTTTACAGGCTTAAAAATTTGGTGAGACTTCAAGGGTGTCTTAGTTATAGTTATAGTTGGGACCCTGAAAGTCGATTTTCTGGATGAGGGTATTCTCAACTACCTTTACTACAATTCAGTGCTGTTTCTGTTTTATATATAGCACGAACAAGCCCGGATATGGGTCGCTGATATAAAGTCAACTACATAACAACATAATATATTATGCAGTTTGTAGACATAATATATTGATATGACTGTTCCGTGTTATGGCAATTTGTTCCAAAAACGTCAAGAATCAAGTTACGAAAGTGTATTTTAGTGTAAACAGGCTTTATTAAATGTCAATATGTTTTTGTTTGGGAGTGTAGTAAGAATATCGATATCATAGAGAATCAAGTTAAACAGACAAAGCTTATTCTACTAACTAGTAGAAATCTTACTGAGTCCTAAGATCTGTTAGCTGTGTTTTACCTTAGATCGTCAGCTCATTAAAACGACCCAATAATAATGCATAATGTTCACTCATAGACAAAATGTTGACTTAATCTCGATAATGTATACATATCGAGATATTAACAAGCGTTTACACTTGCATCGCTCGTTAGCGTCAACGAGCTGTTTCCGATAAAATTACCGACCGCTTTCGCTCTATAATTGCGCATGCGACGTTGCTCGGGATTTTTTTAGCGTTCCGTCAAAATGGATTACCCATTTTCTTTTTGTCGAGTGTACGGACATAGAGGAATGCTGTTTTATACCAACGCACCTCATGACACGGGTGGTCGACAGCCGTGTTTAAAACGGGGAAAGACATGCACTAAAATCTTTCTTCTAAGAATAAAGTGATTTTATTTGCTTGCTTATTCGCTGTATTCAGGGTAGTATATTTTTTATGACTCGGCATACTAAATGTGACAAGTCCAGACTAATAACGATGACTACCAAGTTGTGGCTGATTCTTATCACCAGCAGTGACCATGCCGGTTTATGATACTTAGAGGTATACTAGATTTAATACTATGCCGCTGGTTCACTATTACAAGGTCCTATGTTAATTTTTACTTGTATTGCCAAAATGAGACTTAAAAATGTCATTTTAGTAAACATTAGAGAGGAGAATGATTCATACTTCCCCGTTTATTTATTTATCGGGATTATTAGAAATTTTCAGTGTAAAAGACTTAGAATTATGTGATATATATAATTCAATTTGCATATTATATAAAGGAGAACCTTGTAATAGTGAGCCTCTTATGTGTCATCATCATCGTAGGTTTTATTTTGCCTGGAAAATATTTATAAAAATAGCGTCAGTTGCTGTAAGAATTTGTCACCCAAGGTATCTAAACCAGGTGACTCAAATTTAGAAACAAACTTTTGATTTTTGAAACTGATCTGACCTATATGTCATTTGGCTTGTTGTAATGTCTATTTGTTCGTAGAAACCACAGTATGTCTCGAATTTTCCTATTCTGAAAACAGAGCGAGTAAAGAGGTAAAGCGCAACATTTGTAAGGTGTATAATATCTAATTTCTTTGCGAAATATCCTAGTTGCCTCTGAGAGCTGTGGAACGAAACTGTTCGAATAACGACTATGTTATAAATTATTACAATACAGGTGTGTTTAGTTGGACCATTGCCAACCCTACGACAATTTCATCGCAGTACTTTTTTCTTGGACGATTTCTTCGGTTTTCCTACCCTCGCGAAAGTACTTCGTAAAAAATGTTAGCTTTAAAAATTCTTGAGACTAAATCTTTTTTCACGTCACACCTAAAATGAATTATTAAACTGATTGAATTTATGTTTACAAATTGATGAATTTAAAGACTAAATTTAAACGGTGTAATAAAATCTTATCTGGCTAAGAGAAACTTCAATCTTATAATTAGTATGTGAGAACGAAGTTATATGGGCATTTATTTTGGCATTTAAAAAGTCCACGCATATATATATCCCGCGGATCCTATGTTAATGACATTTGTAGTAATCATTAGGTTTATAAAATGTCTTTAAATATTCATTGATACATATAAATCTAAATAAATTACGCCAAAAACATCTGTCATGTGTAAAAAATGTATGCACGAGTAAAAAACAGCCGTGGATTTAAATAAGTTCATTAGATTTTAATATAATTAATGGTACGTTCCAGGTCACTAATATACATTTAATTTATGGCTTCGAAATAGATTATGAAAATATTGGCATATGGCATATTTTTTATTTATACCAATTTAAATGGGCCAGTGTTTGGACACGGATTTTGCATTAGATTACTGGGCGTCAATTATATAAGTCACAGTAGAGACTTGTCTTTGGAAATATTATTTTGACTTATTATAATGATTCTCTTCTCGG
This sequence comes from Manduca sexta, assembly GCF_014839805.1. Taxonomy (NCBI): domain Eukaryota; kingdom Metazoa; phylum Arthropoda; class Insecta; order Lepidoptera; family Sphingidae; genus Manduca; species Manduca sexta. The sequence goes on from NC_051126.1 coordinate 8,054,986, forward strand.
CTGCTTAGTCTTACCATTTCACGTAGATCTATGTGGATGATGGATTAGCTCACATTTCAGCGACTTGTTATTATCTTATTTATATCATAAATGCAAAAGTTTGTGAAAATGTTTGTATGTTTGTTAGAACTAAACTCAATAGCTGAACGTATTTGGAGAAAATCTGGCACACACATATACTTTATTATGAATTACCATAAACACATATCCTGGATTAACACATTTTTATCACGGTAACTTTCTCCAATAGAAAATAATTAATATTAGCTAATTTTTAAAAGACGGCGCTAGCATAATGCAGATTACGTTATGTAATATCGATACAGACACTTTGGGACATATACCACGTAAAAAGCCTTTACTATGAGTACAGCCGCGTACACCACGTAGTTTTTTATAATGCCTTTAATAAAAGCGAGCGCACATACGGTACCTCTTTTGAAGCGACACTATTACTAACAAATCTATTGTCCCATCAGTATCCACATAGAAATAATTTAACATCGTGTTCATGTATTACTTTCTTGAATCTTTTGAGTTTTGTCACATAAATAGTCAATAACTTTGTCATAAAAAAGTATTATCGAGATCCACACACTGCCGAACAGATTCGCGCTTCGCGGATTATTTTCAACCATATGCCACTTCATAACCGCATATCACCTTGAAAGGGTTTACTTCGAAAATTTAATACGGACCAATTACGTGAATGTATCGCAAATTTTAAGGTGTATACATAAACACTCTATTTTTTGAGTGATAAGGGCGGTATTACCTTTTTCCCAATGTTGTTCGTCGACAAGTTTTGCGGAATGCACTGTTTCGAATGACTTTATGATTTTGTGTATCACCTACATAAAATGCAATTAAAATTATTATTTTAAATCAGATCGATAAAACGTCTATACTAAGATACCGATAATATCGGTAAATACCCGACAGTGTGACTAACTATGCGGTGTTCATAATGTGGGTGTAATAACTCCCCTACCATTTTTCAAACGCCATTTTTTTAACTTAGGATATAGGGTCCGTAATAATAAATAAATAGTTTCGCTCTCAAGTGCTTCTTAATTAGTCTTAGTCGCTACTGAATAGATCCATATCAGCTGAAATGGTATCTTAAGTTACAGTGTGTGATGGATTTAGATAGTTGAGTTTTATTTATTCAACAGTGATGACTCAGTTAAGAACGAGCTATAAAATGACAGTTTGGTTTCTAAAATAGCGTAAAATATCAAATGTCAACTTGAAATTTTATTCAAATGTGAGATTGATTTATAAATACAGGCCTAGATCTTGCATTCATAATGGTAGATAACAATCTATTGCATTTTACATATTTGCTTGAATGCAAAAATATTTTCAAATAACTAAACGCTAAAGCAAAGAAAACAAAAACATACCTTAAAAACATGCCTTAACGTTATTAAGTTAAATTTCCATACCTGTTCAATTTTAGCGGTCTCTTAAGCTATTTCATTTTAATTTATACAAATAAAACAAGTCTATAAGCAGTGAGAATAATAAGCTTTGTCTAGACTCCAATGTCGAGTGAAAACCACAGGATGGAACCGTGGGCGGCAATATTTCATTCATAATTAATTTATTGAAGCGTTAATTTTGATTATTAATGCAGAACGGATTGCGCAGCCTAACTTTACCAATAATTGGGCGTAGGTTCACGTGCTCAACGAAGGTGGACAGCTCGGGACCCTGACTTGTAAATCGTGATTTAAATAATATATATTTTGCAATGGCTTTATGTTGATCTACATCTATTACGTAATTGAATTAACTGTAATTCATTTCGCTGTTAATCGACTTTTGTGTTTCAGCTGATGAGAGTAGCTCTTAGAAGGTTGTAATAAGGAACTGTTGTATAACAATCAAATATCCTTGATATTGTTTTTATTTTAATACATAAATTTTGTTCGACTTTAAAGTTAAAAGGACAGTAATGTTTAAAGAGAAATTTGTGGTAAAACCATAATTGTGTACATAGTATAATCCAATAATATAATTCAAGGAAAACTGTTGCATATCCTTATCGAGTGTTGTAGTCATATTTATACGTAAGTGATCGATTTAACATACATGTACTTAATGTAAATTATATTGTACTTTAAAACAATAATGTACAAAGATTATATGCAATCATGTAATCGTATATTTTGTCTGAAATCTATGAAAGTAATGATTATGTATAAATTATTGAGTGAAATTATGGCGGTGCTTATGGATAGTTTAATGTATAAACGATTTTATTAGTGGTAAACCTTAGAGACCGAAATCCTGGGCCATAGGTTTCCTGATCGTAAAATGACATGTGGGAAACTTTTTGATTTGAAGGTTATGACGTAAGTGGGTTTGGATTTTGTACTCAATAAAGAGAAAGAGATTTGTAGAATAAAATATTTTTGCAAATACTGTAATGCATTGCGGAGCAGGAAACTGGTGCGGTAAAATAAATATAATATCTTAAATGTAATAAAATTGTAAGAGGCTGTTCATTATAGATCTTGAAGAATAACTAACACGAGGGTTTATATTAAAGCAACAGAAGCCAAAACAACAATTTTTAGTTTTGTATGTATTATGTTTGTACGAATCACATAAACTACTGCATGGAATTGAGTGCAGTTTTCACCGATTCCTAGAGGTCTACTTAAAAATATAGACTCCATTTTATCTCGGGAAAATATAAATCGGGACTTTTATCCCCGGAAACATTTCACGCGGGCGGAGCTGCGAGCGAAAGCCAGTCAGGAATACGTAAATAAGGGTACGAAAAAAAAGAAAGAATTGAAGTATAAATTACTCTAGTTTGGAATTTTTACTCAACAAAGAGAAAGCCATTTGTAGAATAAAAGATTCTTACAAACAAAATTGCACATTGAAATAAATACTAAACTTATCAGGAATAGAAAAATGTAATGCACGAGTAAAATGTAAGATACTACAACATATATTATTGGCTGTATCAGTAATATAAAGCGGATAAACTCGAGCAAGGTCGGGTATAAGGAATAAGGTAAAGTAGTGCACGAATTTGAATGAGCTGAAACTGCGTATTCTAGCGAGGTCAATGTCAGTTGAAATATTTATGTTTATTTGTGTTTGGGCTAAAAAACTTAGAAAAATAAATACATATACGTATTATGGTATTATGCACACCCCCTATTTATCTTTTAGGACTATTTTTAATGGACAATTCGTTTCTCTTACTTTAATGTAAAATTATGACTGCTAATAAATTCAATTCTTTAAAATCATTTTCAATTTTATCGGCTATTACGATTGCTGTAGCTTCAAATCAGGAATTAAGGTCATCTCTGTATAGTAAAATATAAAGGCTTTCTGTGAAGTTCAGAACGTATTCAAGTACTTTGCTCTAGTTATTTTCAAAGTGCAGTTAATCGGTTTAGTTTAGTTTAGTGAACAAAGACTATGGATGCTGAAAATGGAGCGCTATGCATGACCCTGCTTTATATTTATATGCCCCAATCACTATTAGGTCAAGAAAGTTGTATACATTGTCTGGAAAAGAAATAAAAAATACTATATTTTACGTAAGTATGCTTTTGTGAGTGACAAAAGCATACTTACGTAAGTGAGTTTTACTTATGTGAACACCTTATATAGATTAATCTTTTGAAATACGATTAAAAATATATATAATTCCTCCCCTGATTAGACCTAATCCAAATTGGCAGATTTCATATACCTTCGAAATTATTTTTATAGATTCTCTTTTCCAGTTCAAGCAAAAGATAATTAAAATGAATAATCACGTATCAAAAATCAGATGTACCTAGCTGTCTTAATTTGAACCTGTATTGGATTCTTTTTCCAAACTAGCTTTTGTGCGCGGCTTCGCCCGCGTGAAGGAGTTTTCCGGGATAAAAGTTCACTGTATGATAAAAGTCTTGTTACATATTTTCCCGGTACTGATAGGTTCAAACTAATTATATCCTCATGGGGGTTGAATTTATCAAAATCCTATTTAAGCGACCGTCTTCATCATAGTAGCTCCAATCTTTAATTTCAGTTCATTCAGTCGAAAAGTAGTTTGGGCTGTGCGTTTATAGATCACTATGACAGTCAGTCAGTCACCATTGAGATATTTAGATTATCACCTCTTAAAAATTATTCACTATCATCAGTCATATGAAGTCCAGCTCTGAAGACTTCCCCTAAAGAAATCCAGACGGATCTTTCCAAAGCGACCTGTATCCAGTGTGTTCCTGCCACCTTTATCAAGTCTGTCCATCTTGCAGATGGACGTCCACTGCGCTTGCTGTAACATGGTCTTCACTTCAGAACTTTATAATATCATCATCATCATCATCAGTGACCTCCTCTGACTTTTATGAGGTCATCTGTCCACCTTGTGGGTGGACGTCCGATGCCACGCTTGCCAATTTGTGGCCTCCATTCCAGAACCTTCTTGCCCCATCGGCCATCAGTTCTGCGAGCTTAACTTTATAATATACTGGTTACAAATTCCACTAGTGAAACAGATCCGTTGGTTTATCCATTCTACTTTTCCTTGAGTTATATTTTTTTCACGCTGTCACGTCGGCTCGCATAACATGCATAAATGAGATCCGATCGTGCCGGACTCGGCATAGGATGTCCGGGTTTTGGTTTGAATAAATTATGTCACCGTAATAGCTTTTAGATATTGTTTTGTTTAAGTATAAGTATTGATTACGTTCTAGATTAAAATACCACGTTTCGAATCATTATAGTTTCATGAACCTGTTATATTTTATCGCCATGCATATCATCCATGATATTTATTGCTACATTTTATTACTAATAGCATATTAAATACGCACGCACTCACGCGTTTAATCTTAGAAGGGATAGGCAGAGACGCAACTGGTGCATCCACTTTCTGCCGCGTGTATTCCGTCCCGTCATATGATGGGGGCCGAGCCTATCGCCATATCGAACACAAATTCCATATTCCAGGGTAATACTGGGCACAAAAACTTACTAGTTTAACGTATAAAACTCTTCATTATTATTTTTTATCAATACTTAATACTTAATAAGTTCAATTAAACTAGAAATAAATATTTTTCAGTTTGCAAAACAACTAATAAACAATACAGATGATATTTAACCTTTCTGATAGAAATAGAATAGATACCTTTAGATACTAAAGGTATTATGTTAAATACTTTACAATATAGTTGCATATCAAAGTCCACCCCGAGTAATAGATTCAAGCAGGGCAGTTGTAAAGGAAATAGTGCGGCCACTTGCCACTGTAAATACAGTCTGCGCCGCGACATAGAAGCATTAATAACTTTTATTATGTTGAATATTTCATGTACGTGAAGTGACATGCTCTGAAATAATGCCACAGAACGTAGTCATTTACGTCTTTGAAATGTTAAATTTAAGGCGAATGTTGAGTGTATGATACTCAGTCACTGTTCCTTGGTATGATATCACACTCCGCGATTGAAAATGTGCAAACAATAATTACTCACTTTGCAGTAACATATTATCTCTAATTTGGCATAATGGACATAAACAAAGGTATTTAAATGAAGAAATTAGTTTAAAATTTGCGTTTTCCTTCCTTGAATTCTTAAATTTACTTAACTTAGTACCTGCAGGCTACATGACGCACAGATTTCAGATTTGGATACATAATTTATGCATTTTACATCTCCTTACATATTATAAAACAAAGTCCCCCGCCGCGCCTATCCGTCGTTTTGAAGGCGATAAACTTAAAAACTACCGAACGGCTTTCACTGAAATTTTGTATGGTGACAGTTTGAGCCCGTGATAAGGACTAAGGCTATCAGGGCTCCTGTTATAGAATACTAACTTATGCACACGGCTTCGGCCGCGTGAAAGAAATTTCTAGGGTAAAAGCCCCGCTATATATTTCTCCGGGTATAAAGTAGGTTATTACAGAAGTTATATTAGTTTAAAATATATTTATATTATTCGAATTTAATACTAGGTCGTTGATAATATATCTGATCATTTTCACCAGAAATTCAAGCTATGGTTACGCCGAATAATTATATTGTGAGAAAAATTCTATTATAAGTTTCATCGTGTAAGCGAAAAATTACACGTGGCTTGGATTATAAGTCGTCCAATATAACTTAGAAATATTTGCAGACATAGCTTTTTATACTTACGAGCAAACTGTGCGAAATTAAGTCATTTCTCCTAATTTGTGGATCCAATTTTGTAAGCAAATACGCTTTACGTTGGTCTGTTTGCATATTTCAGAGATCATTTTCACCTTTGGGAGTATATTAAGGTTGGAATGTATTTTAAATATATTACCGCTATGGATTGTTCTTTGGCTCCGTCTTCGTATAGATTAAATATATTGAATATACAGTATGTTATTTAATGGCAAATGTTTAGTAGTGTTCTTGTAATTATTTGTTATTGATTTTAATGAATTAATGGTGTACCAGTGTTATAATTAAGTATTATTGTATGCACATAATTTTTTGCAACCGATTTTGTGTTTTTTTTTATTTTACCAGAAAAAATATCTAGATTTTAAAATAAGACTTGTGGTAGCTGAGTGATTTTTGCAATTGCATATGCACTTTTTCTGCCAATTTAAGATATTTTTTTATAGCGAGAAAAGGTGAAATTTAATACAAAATACTGTTATCGAATTTATGGGTCGTAGTGACAGCGATCTAACTCAATTCATAACAATGCCGTCAATAAGTTACTGTCTCATCGTGTCTGAAATATTGAAATTGCAGATACTTACTAAGATACTACAAACGATGTATTTTTAATATTTCTTAGAGTAATTGTATGTAGGCTGATAACGTGATAAGCGATAAAATATATTGGACCAGCCTTTCGACTTACATAACATCAATTAGCTTTGTATAAGGATTTAAAGCACTGACGTCTATCAATAGTAGGTGTATAGAATAGCACAGTAAGAAAACGAGTTTAGAGACAGACTGAGAAATTTTCCGCAAAAAATGCATTTTAAATTCGAGAATATTGCTACAAAATTACACCTACTTAAGATTGTACGTTTGTTGAAGTGAGGCATAAACTTCTGAACTGATTTAGAAGAAAAGATCAACTTCTGCATTATTTATAGGCTACTTTTAATAATGAATAAGTACAACATGAAACAAAAGGAAATTGAGAAAAGTCTTAAAAAGCACTGACAACAGTCTCATAAACTCAAACTTTTCTTCTCACAGTGCGGAGTTACAATTTATGCCCGATGTGACCTGCGTAAGCTGCGAAAAATGGGTGTGCCACATTTGCTCTTCTGCCAACCTCTTCAAGGACAAAGGCGTGATGTGCGCTTCTTTTTTAAACTCATTATTTATAACCAGAACTATAAAGGATGTGCATCGTAAGAAATATCACGTGCACTCTGTTACACGAGACTGTGCCTTCATCTAGACAGATGCTGATAGAGACCGGTTCTCATCTATTCGTACCATTAGGTCAATGTGCATCCGGAATCCACTCTCGGACATTCCGTTATTCTAATGCATTCTAATTATTATCTCGGTGCACGTGGCTGTGCGTTCCATATTGGCAATATTTGACGAAAACATTGGTTAAATTATCCTAATCTATAAATAGAGATTTTTTTTACAAATGTTTGTCAAACTATCGCGATATTATAAGATTAGTTAAAATGTTGGTCAAACTATTCTATTACAAAGTTTGTATACTCGTAGATAGCAATATTCAAAAGCGTTGATTTTTTTTCAATAATGGAAAGCTTCATATACCTGAGGCCTATAGTTTTCATTTTATCCCGTAAACAAAAGTTTACGTAAGTGCTGTCGTATACGAAATATAGCCAACGATCCAATGTTTAACAAAACATTGTAATTGTTAGTATTTCTAATGTCCAGGGTATTTATTAACGTTGTGCGTAAATTTACAAAGGTTGGCCTAATGATCAGCATTTGTAACGTTGTGACCCTAATTACGGACATCAGACGAGCTGCTATGGAACTTTCAATGTAACTTAGAATGGAACGATAAAAAATAATTATTGTAGGGACTGGGTTTATTACAATAAATTAGATAATAATAGGTACAATTCTATGTTTTTAAAAGTAAAAAAACGTTGTTTTTGTTATTACTAGATAATTAAATTAATTATTGCAAAGCTAGACACTCGGTTCGTATTAAAGTAAACGAACGTGTACAAATATTCATATTAATATAGTCATATGTTTTCATTTGATTATAGTGACATAAAAACCAGAACCCTTCCGCTCCGTTCGAACGTATATAATCACTAGACGCGTTAACATGACAACCAACTAATTAACCGTCAACTTACTGGATAATCAGAATCACTCAATTAATCACTCACTATACTATAACAAGAATCACTGTTAACAATTAATCTGCAACAGCCGGGCGAACCGTTCCACATTTGGAGTTCAAGTTAAATTACTTGACTTATGATGTCAGTAAGACTATTTATACGAATAAATAAATAGCTACTACATTCAGTCTGTATAACGGGGTATTTCCACATCCGGGTTCGCGCATTCAATTCGGGACATACCGCTAAGTGTTGGCATTTTCTGCGATGGGAAAACAACCTATATTGCCCGGTCTCAACCCATATTATGGAACAGATTTGCCCGGGTTCTTCCGGTTAAATTTTATTTTTAATATTGGTCAGGGTATTAAGACTTTCTTATTACTCTTTCACCAACTTTGTCGTGTTCTATTTAGAAGAAACCATACTTCCGAATTTAACAGTGAAAATTTGGTTTTCTAACTTAGAAAAGTCTTGCATTGGGGCACTTAGAGATTTTATAATATACACATGGTAGGAATTATATATTTTGTGATACACACAGTTTAGTATATTTTTATGGGTTTTATGGTGGGATGAAAAAAAGTAGGGTTGGTACATAATAGTCCACAAACAAACAGGTTAATAATATTGTCATATAGTTTTGTCACAAAACACAATGTGAGTAGACTAACGTTGATATCTTCTGAACTGTAATACTTTTTTTTGTGAGAAGATTGTTTTGTTTGAACTACCGGGGAATTCCCCATAAGAGGTTAATGTAATACTTTCTGATCCAACTTATCTAAATAAATATACGCTTTACTACTAAATTGAAAACTTTTTTTGGGAACACACTTATTATTTTAATTGTGATTTAAAATTTTTGTTATTTAACTAATTAATTTAATCCGTTAGGTTTCCTTTTTTACATATTTAATTCATTAAATTTTTGTTATCGTTCCATTTTCAATTCATCACACTTAACTTTTTAAGTTATCGCCTCATTAATCTAGTGAGTGCATACTGTGTTGCGCTTTTCTAAAGTTTAGCCTTTTTTATTTGAAATCTCGCACCTGTACAGCCTGGGATAAAAATAATTACCCGATATGCCATTTTGGAGACTTGTCCGGAATTACACAATGTAAGGTAAGTTTGTCAATCTCTTTAAGATTAAAAGGCGCGTGTGTGTATTTAGAAGACTACCAAATAACAGTAATTGTATCTATAAAGTAAGCAGTACTTTATTTAAAGCATGTCAAGCCGTTTGTACTGCGCCTGATCTATCTCCGGTCATGTCGGATTGCCGTCTCACTGGACCATGAGAGTGAAAGAACAGAGAGTACACCTGTGTATTGCACACACACTTGAGCACTGTAATATCCCCAGCGTATTGACTGATCTCCGTTGAGATTTGCCGCCGTGGCCGAAATTCGTCTAGGAGCGTTTTATATTTATTTTTATTTACTTCATGGAGATAAATTACAAATTTTAATTAATTCCTAGTCAATGTTAACAAAAATGTATAATGCATGTTATTGTTAAAGCATAACCAATACAACTTCAGTAAGAACGGCGGCTTAAATTCTTTCAACATTTAAATAACTTTCACGATCCAGTTTTTAGTTTATCTGAATCTCGCAAACTTACTTTTTTATTATATTGTTAACATTCTACGTTTACCAGTCGATCCCGTTTCTGATTACGACATTACTGTGGCAATATATCTTCGAGTTCTGAATTTGATCGTTTAATTACAACAGAAGTTTTTTTTTACACCTAACTATATTGTTTTCATCTCTGCATCACCCACAGGATGTCTGGTAGAGAATGCCTTGGGAATTAAGTCCGCCTTTTATACATTGACGTGTATGAAGTGTGAAATAAATAATAAAGATTTATGACATAAAAAAAAATTCACCTTTAGTTATAATGTCAAAGCTAAAATTTCATTTATATTTTATAAGTATGTATGTGCGAGGGCGTAAGTTAAACAAATATTTTGTGTTATAGAAAATCGAATATGCATTTAGGTTACGAGGTAATGGTGACAAAAAGTTGATCAAATTCACATGTCTCGGACGTAGGTTTAACGAGGGCGTGCTTGTATGTGTTTATAAATGTCGAAAATAAATACTTTAATCATGTTTGTTGTAGTTTTCTTTTCCATCTCTATTGTTAAAGGCTTCAAGGTTATAAAATATTTATATATGACATAATTTTGTTACACATCTTATTTGGGTATCATAAATAATGGCTACAATATGCTTTTTGTTGTGTTTACGGCGTGCTTCCTAATCGCAAGTTAAAACATCGCTTCAATGATACGCTTGGGATGAGTTCATTGACTCTTATGTCTAATTTGTGACGTCAAACAGTTTCTGTTACTTAATCCTTTACCATAGTGTTTGTGATATAAATTTACCATCATTTTAGTTTATCGATTGTCACGAATTATTATTATTATTTTATTGCTTTGAATGACGAGACGAGCTGACCGTTCGCCTGATGGTAAGCGATACGACCGCCCGTAAACATTAAAAACACCATATAACACCTTGAATTACGAAGTATTGTTTGGTATTTCATTGTGCTCGCCATCCTAAGACATGAGATGTTAAGTCTTATGTCTAGTAGTTTTGAAGTAACAACTTTATCACATCTCCAAATTATATTAGAAAATATTTATTACCTTATTAAATGATTCGTTGACTAACGATTTTACAAATTAATGTCAATGCGTTCCAGAAGCAAAGTAATGTAAGTCGACGCTTGTAAGGCAATTATATTTAAGCGACAATTATTAAATTGTTGAGCAGAGTTTTAAGTTTTGATTTTAATATGAAAATTAATAACAATTCAACTGTTTATTTTATAAAGATATAGATATCTAATGTTATTAAAATTGTCCTAGACCTATAAAACCTAGATCAAATGACGCAAAAAAATGGCGATTCAAAATACTTATATAATTAGTTTTCGATGTATTTGTCGCTTAGATATTGCCTTTCAAGCGTCGCAATCGATTCTCTTTTACACATAACCTATATACTTGGTGAAGACGATTGTAATGAAGACGGTTTTAAAACTAAGTAAATAAAGGAGTTCGAGTAAAACTTCAGAATTAAATCCAGCGTTTCAATTCAGTTGTAAGTCCTTCGAGGACATTGTTCCCAATTCCAATTGATTGCGAAAAAATTCGAGTGAAATGATACCTCCATTGTTTTATACGAACAAAAACTACGCCCTTTGTTTAACTATTGGAAAATCGCGTTACCGGTTTGTCCGTTCGTAGAGTCAACGTGTCGTACAAAAGAATTTATATGAATACTGATTTTAGGTATATTTTTATGTTTGGTTACATTGTAAATTATTTGCTTAAAATAATCTTGATGTTTTTGTAAGTTTCGTAATGCGCATGTATTGTGATATCTATATCGGTTGCAAGCGTATGTAGGCCACAGTAATCTTCTATTAAAAGATATTTAGAAATTTGAATATTACAATACTAACATTACAGTTTTGTTTTTAAATGTATATGTAAAAATGTAGAAAAAAATACCTTTAAAATAAAGAGAATTGACCATATTACAAAAAAATAATATCACCTCCATGCAAAGTATGCTGCTTAAGGGTTTTGATCTAAACATATTTTCGAGTTCAAAAAAATTCGGAAGGATATTATCACACATTACAATAATTACATTTCCTCTAGTCTGTAAATAATGCATTGCTGGAAAAAAGACTACAGTCATTTCTCAATTAACTAAAATTATAAAATTGCCAATTAAATTTAAATTATTACACTTGAATATACGGTTGAAGTTTGTTAAACAATGTAGGTGTACTCTCATCTACAAATATGGCGTAAAAACCGCTAGTGAATGAATGAATGATGAATAGCCAGTTCCTATTTAGTTTCGAAGGTCGAGTAACGAGTTCACTACACAACGGAAATGCCATACAAGATATAGAGAAAAATAGATGCAATTTATTATGTTGACAAATCGACAGCCTTTGAGAAAAGACTTAAGAAGGCTAGAAATTATACTAGTGTTTGATTCCAGCTATGTTTGATCAAAGGAAGACTCCCATTGGTAATGTATTTCTGCAGAGGTAAAAAACGTATATTAATTTTCACCGTGGTCTGTGTAATAAATTTATTCAATGATTTATGAACAGATAACTTAATAATAATAATATCAGCCTTATATTATATATTGTCCCAAAACAGAAGCAAAGCTAACTTATAAAAAAATAAAATTATGACTTCCGGTTTCACCCCTATAAGACTTCCTACCACATTGTAAGGGGTTAAAAGAAAAACATATTATAATCGGTGGCGCTTCTTGCCTTGTAATAGGCAGCACCATTTAAAACAAGGAAACTTGTAGCTGCTAGTGGAATAATGAGGCTGATTCAGTTTTAGGAAATAGTTTTATATAAGAATTATAATTAAATGTCAATGATACTGGCCGGATGAAGTATTTGTAAAGCGTAAATCATTGAAAATAAGTAAATTAAAGAATTATACCCATTCAAAAATAGAACGTATGTTAATAGAGTATCAATGTATTATTGTAACATCGAATTTTCCAGTTCAATTGAAGTATGACTGCTTCTTAAGCCAGTAATCGATGCGACATCCAACATGTAGGTATGTTGTTTTTCCCTTATTTAAATTTTCTGTATGACGTTTAAGACACCTTCCTTTGGAATGCGAATAAAAACAGTGCCGGTTATATTTATCTCCAAATATTATTATTCTCTTGCGTTCCTAATTCGAATAAATCAAAACGATTTCCTGTTTATAGTACGTGATATAATTTAATATTAGTCGAGGTCGAAAGCTAGTATACCTAGTACTTATATCAAAAATACTCAATACGAAATAGTATCACGTAACGAGAAGGTCGAAGTAACCTCATACAGCATTATAAGTCCGAATCGATATGAGCCTTCATATTTTCGTTTTAGATAAATTAGCACTGGAGTTCGTTATAAGGTAGGGTGGGAGTGCAAGCGGCTTAAACCGCAGACGATGACAAATTTTTGTTTCTTTGAACTTTGTTGTCATTAAGGTTCTGAATACATTAAAAATAAGTTAGGTACCACGCATTTGAGTTACCATTAATAGCTAAATTCGTATTTGTGGTTTTGTATTTTACTTTATTCAATTCATAAATTAAGGTATTTTGCCTTACGTTGTAAATGAGCAAGTATTGATATCCGTATTTAATAACGCTATATAACACATACGGTAAAATCCACAATCGACAACCGCGATCCAGTTGAATCCGTGGGTAATATGCTTGACCTCGGAAAAATCGAGCATAAATGTTACCTTCACTACCAAACCAGTGATAAATTGTAGTCGCCTTTTTGTCGAAAATGGAAAATATTTTAATTTAATATAAATACGCCACTCGGTCGCGGCCGCAGCGGCACTGTGATTAACTTAACTACTCTGCACAGAAACTATAACGAAGATAAAAGTGACAACCCTATGCACACAATGAAGACGAGTTTATATATTAGGGTCACTACCTAAAATATGGTATGATTAAGATCGTTAATTTTAAAAAAAGTTATAGCTTCCTATTTCAAATTTGTAAATGGTCTTTCCGGATATGGCGAATGACTAATGAACGTCTAGTAATTTACGAAAACCAAACGAATTTGAAAATATATTGTTAATGTTACTCCTTTTACGATAGAGGTTACATTGAAAGAGAATGGGTGAGCTATAAAATATAGCGCGATAAACGGTTACATGACAGGACGTGCCTTTGGTTCTATATAAAGTAGGAATTTATGGTTCAGAGATGTTTTGTAATATTATATCATATCTGAAATTCGTCGAAGTTTTAGGTATTAAAAAGCACCTTCCAATGTTAAGATACGTTAAATATATTAATTTAATTGTAAGTATTTATATTTAAATATATACCCATATATTTAGAAGTGGCGAAGGGGAAATTTTCCTAATTCGTTCTAATGATAACAAGATTTTGATTTTAAAGCTTCCGAGACACCGGAGTATACCGCCAACTTCCTAACTCTGAGCTGCGACGTAATTTTTAAGATGGAAATACCCATTGACAATTATTTTGGCCCGACCCAGGAATAGAATCCAGGACCTCAGCGCGGTAGTCGTTCTCGTACCGTGTACAATTACAACTACGCCACTGAGGCAGTCAATTAGATTTTATATGAATTACGAAAGGGAAGTCGACAAGAATCGGGTTGTATTGACCCTACGCCACTAATATATAGTTAGCTATACTTATTTTGATAATAGACATTATTTTAAATTATCTGTAGTAATTTTTTCTACTCTGACGTATAACGTTAAAAATGAAAAAATGTTTCGCTTTATTGAATGGGATATGATTTGCTATGAGTAATTTGTATGAATCATTACAACTGAATAGGTGTTTGGCCTTCGATCCGCCGCGACAAAGAAAGTGACGGAGTGTTGGCACTGTGATAAAAATTAGTCATGTTATACGTAGTTTATAAAATCATTGTTAGACAATAAATTGACCCACGTCAATCCTCATAGATTCCATGATTTATTTACACTATTATGAAATTCAGAAAATAGGGCAATTTGTTAGCGACTGGTAGGATAGGCATACAAAACTTTGGGTCGTTTGTCAATAGTCCCATAGGCGAAGGGCCTTGATTTTATTTTTTTTTTATTTTTATTGCGATTGTGGCACCTTATGAATTAAGTATATTAGGTATGTCCAACACTTAATAATTTTTGCAGCTTAGTATTTAGTCGCATGTAAAGATATAATTTAATTAATTGGCTTAAGAAACTTTTACCTGTTATATTTTAATTAAAATTTGATTAACCGTCGTAGTTAAGGCCTGAAATTAACGTAGTTTTCCGCAGCGGAGCTACGTATCTTGGATCAAGTATGAACGAAATGTTCTTTTAGCATGAAATTATTTAAATTTACATGACAAAGATCTATACTACGACGTTTAACATATTTTTTATATATATCTCATGTAAAATTTATTCCATTATCATTAACATTAATAAAAAATGTATATTATTACTATATATATATATATATTTACGTAAGTGTGTCGCGTTCCGGAATCAGCCTGTGTATATTTGGTTCTAACAGGCCGGCATAATTGTGTCTACTGCCGAGGGGTAATCATCACTCGTCAGTCGACATTCTATTGGACTTTACTTACTATCGGGTTCGGTGGGGTCACTTTGCCTTGTCCATAAAATAAAAAAAGACAAAATTAATTCAGTTAGTTATAGACAAAAAAGAACAAAGAAACGTGTATTTAAAAGGTTTTCCTTAAACTTGAAAACCTTTTTTTTCCATTGGGCTGTCCCCTTCACAAAAAGTATCACGGTACAAGTTTATCTTGTATTGAATGTAAACAATTTAAAGGTCCAGGGCTACCGTGGGAATCAAATATAGCATGTAATGTGTAAGAGAAAGTCTAGGTTCTAGGTCTTTGAACGTAGAAAGTTGTATATCACAGATATTTTATGATGATTGGTCACTTCATTTAATTTATTGCGTTTATAGTTGCTACTGACATTAACGGTAGTAAAATTCCTGTTGAAGTGGACGGATTAGCATTGCACCGAGGGTCTGATACGACCCAAACATTTATTTTAAATATTGTTTGATTGGATGGTGCTGATAAGGTGTTAATTACTCTGTAATGTAACTAGGATTTATAATTCAGTTAGATTTAGATACATCTAAAAGTACGTGAAGTGAAGTAGCAATAAAATTTGGGATGTTTTGTTTTACTGTACATACTCCAACTATTTTATCGAACGAAATGGCTTATAATATCACGTTCACTATAATATACAATAAATCTTTGAACTTTTACCGCAACATCCTGAAAGACATTATACATTATAATTCACAAGATATTAAACTATTTGTTAAACATAACACCACTCGTGAGCTTAATAAGTATTTAGAACTATTTAAATAATGAAGAGAAAGGAATTGTTGATTACATCGAGAGAGTCATAAAGTTTAATGACTATAATCCGCCATTACTAAAGTTAAATTAAATTCTATTACGGATAAAACAATTTATTTGTGTAATACTATTTTGTCATGACGATTTGGGCCTTGAAGATGGTGATATCAAGTGATATTAATTATTTATTGTAGCCAGGTGCAGCTAAGACTGCCTCGGTGGCGATGTTGCTCTAGGTTCTGAGGTCTCCGGTTCGGATCCTGGGTCGAGTAGTGATATCGGGTTTTCTTACTCAGGCTCGGAGTGAGGAATTTGTGCGGAATAAGTGTGATAGGTTCGGGGCGAGCAATCACATCATGGGGCGGAACACATAGGCGAAAAGTGGGTGCTTTGGTTGCACCTTTGCCAACCCCTTTGAGGATAAAGTTTTTGCAGCTAGCCGTTCTTTAAGGGATTTGACCTTCCAAGGGGATTAAGATACCAAAATACTTTTTCGAAACACCCTCATGTTATGTAAAACAAAATTTTGTCTGTCAAAAGACAATATGTAGTGTGAATGTCACCATCTTCAGGACGTCTGTATATATATATATAAGGAATAGAGTCATGTTTTATGAGCATGATCGCGTATCAGAAATAATATTAGCGGCAATATTATCATGTAATTCGAAATATATTTCATTTAATTCCAATAAGATTAATTTCCATTACTGTACATAACAGCTTAATATGCATAATATGTTATTTTTACATTTAAATCTTTTTCAAGTTCGTATCTGGAATAACTCAGTTTTGCATTTAATTACACTACTACATTCTTTAATTATTTATTCGCAATTGCATAACACTCGAAACAAGATTTAATAAATAATTAGTCTGTCAATCTATTGGCGACCACGGTCTTTATCAAGTGTAAATAAGACTACATTAATTTTTGTTCTTGTAACTAGTAAATTGTTCATTCGTTTTAATATTGTATTGGAATTTTAGAACCTCAATATTGTCAAGAACAAGGCAGAATATATTAAGAATATATAAGTTTCGAAATCAACTTGAATTAAAAAACGGAACCTTCAACTGTTTTATAAGATGATTTATATCATATTTATGTTTTTGAAATCTATTCATATGATAAATTGGCCGGAACAACAATCGATGATGTCATGCATTTAAAAAAAATCTAGTTCTACCGGCGGCGTGTGTAATCCTGAAGGTCCTGATTTCAAATCCCTAGGCCGACTATACTTTATATCGGGGTTTTCTTACACGGTTTGTCCGGGATAAAATAGCCCATACGATGTAGATTAGATAGGTAACTGGTCGTAAAATTAAGCCCCATTATTTATGCTTGAAAATTTTCGTTGTTATATAACATATGAGTGATAAAAGGGAAGAGGGTATAAACACTATTCCTTGCATTAATTGCACAAAAATATAAGTAAACAAGTAATGTATAATAATATCAGCTGTGTATTATGTACTGTCCCACTGCCGGGCACAGGCCACCTCTACTACTGTGAGGGAAAAACAAGTAAAAACAATTAGTTTAAACTCGTCAACTTTCAATGTTTTCAGAAATGTCAAACATTTGTATGCCTTCATAGCTGAATGTCAGATCATATTTACCGTGGTCCTCGCTCAAGGTTGATACCTGTTTTTACGATTGACAACATTGTATCTTTTGCATTTTTTTTCGAAATTTATTAATAGGAAAACGGCCTAAACGTGTCTTGTTGCCAATTTCAGTAATGTCACATTATATTAATACCTCAATAGCATTTTTTTTGTAGACGGTTTAAGGCAGTATTTTGTCAGATTTGTAAACTTCTTTATGTTGGAATATATTTCATTTTATAGCATATACAAAGGTACCATATTTCAAATTGGCAATTAAATCTTGTCTACTAGCTATGTTTTATAACATTAAGGAAAATATTTTTAACTGTTTGTTTTAGAATTTGTTGTCGTCAAATCTTAAGCGGTTGCTGGGCAAAACGAGTTGTGGCGCTAAAACCGCAAATCTCAAATGATTGGGATGAAGTATGCGGACAAAAACTAGTCAAGTGTCATTATTGCATATAATTTTGTACTACATGAAATAGTACGAGGTTTTATGCATTTAGCTTTACACTGTTTTTAAGTAACTGTGTTAATAAATTTATATAGGTATTAACAGACTCGGCAAACGATGTATTGCAGTAAATACACTATTTCTATAAAATATATAAAAATGTGGGATTGTGGTAAAAAGGTGAAAATTTAGTTTTATGTATTTAATTTTATGTATTTTTTAATGCCAAATCATAAAAAATAATTACTTTAAAATGTTGACCGAAAAATAAAACATAAAATTATAGAGTGAGACCCCCTTATCACTTAGGATTTAAAATATATTTTATGAACGATTATCAGACCTACCATTATACACAAACAAAATCTTAAGAATCGGTCGAGCCATTTAGGAGGAGTTTGAAATTTTATATATTAGATTAAACTTGCTGTAGTAAACAACATTTATTTGATTTAATTTTCTAGATTATTTTTTGCGGCTGTATTTGACGTAACATGCCAGTATTGCATATTAATTTTATCTCAATTATGTTAAATCGGTATAACATAAAATATTCTTAATTTAAATCTCGATTCAAACAGCTTTTAATTCTCACACACATAATATATTTAAACGATTTTTATTTTTTTTTGCTTTGACTTCCCAAATTCAATTCATCATTTTGTCCTTTAAAATTTTTGTTTTAGAATTAAATTTAAGGCTGGTTTTGGGTAGTAACTTATAAAAAAATCTAATATGAATTATCAACTTAAAATAGTCTTTTAGATAAAACTAAGTATATTAAGGCAGACAGATATGCAGCAAACGACATAATTTTTATAATACGAAACATTAACACATCAACATAATATCTTGAACCGGGCTATCCTTGGTTTGATACCTAGGTACTGCGTACGTTTTTTACTCGATTTGTCCAGAATTGGAATGTTTTGAGAAAATAGGCACTGGGAAGGCATGGTCGTAAAAACAAAAGTATATCATTTCTGCGACATGAAAAAAGGGACTTGTGACAATTTTCCAGTAAAAAACAAATAGCCGAGTATGAAACAATAAAACAATCTCAGTCAACGGGTATAATTTATAAAATAATGGAATATATCAATACGTTTTGCTAATGTTTTTTTTAAATAACTCGAGCAACTCAAAATGGTAATATTCCATTACTATTTGAGCTGCCACAATGTTATCCACCCACAAGTAAAATTAAGGGTCGTCATCATAGTATTAATTTAGAACCTGTTAGCAACCTAATGGTAAGCAGATAAGTTGAAGGCTTGCGTGATGGTAAATAATAACTGACCATTATTTGTGCCGTCACTGTGACATCGGTAAAGTTTTAGCAGTCGCAGTATGTATGTGTGCGTCCCTATTATTCTCTTTCTCTATTTATGTGTGCGTGAGTGTGTATATAGTCCATTATGTTTACGCGAATGTAAGATAGTGAAATAAAACTATTTCGCGGATTTTATCCCCGTTTTTATATTAAAAAAATATATATAATAAAATAAGCAAAATAGTTTCATTTCAATAATAGCATATTATTAAAAGTATTTAATTAATTCTATTCAGAGTCCCTTCTGGATCTATGCTCTCAGTTATTGATGTTATGCAGAAACATAACTCTTAGAATAAAAATAATTTATCTAAATCTCATAATGATTCACAATTGTCGGACAGATGTCCTTAATTAAAAACAAAAGAAACATATTATTTATAGAATTAAGACTCTATTAGTGATTATAAATTAATACCTACTAATATTTATTAATATAACGACATTAATATTTATATTAACATTAATATCGTAACATTGTGGATTTGGTTGAGAAAATTCGAAATATAAATTTTAATAACTCTTTGTCACTTCGAGTATAAGTGACATTTATAATTTTTACATCTGTTTTAATTATTGATTACACTTTCATCATTTGTTTTTCGGGTTTTGTAAGTATTAAACAGTTCATAATATTACGTAATTAATTCTGAAGTTCTTTGCAAAACTAACACTATTACTGTCAATAGTAAAACTGTCAAGAAATGAAAAGCAAACAACATAATAATTATTATTTTTCCGCATCTATCAGCTATATCAGTTCACATTTACATACAATCTTAGACAATAAAGTACGTTCCGAATAGATAAATTTCTTACTATCTAGCTAAAACTATTTCTTCATAAAAGATTTTAAGACTGGTATGAAGGAAATAAATAATATAAACATTTAATTCCATATTCAAAACGATCGATTGAAACTTCCATGCTTGGTAAAAATAAAAAAAAGAGTACATAGTTATTTCAGTTAGAAAACGTGTTAGTTCTGGGTCAGATTTTAAAACACGCAAGAAATATTTTTGATTTACCTTACATTTTAAAAAAATATTGATAAATCATATTTAAATAATTCTGGATTATTTCAAGATCACAACTCTTTAATTGCGTGGCAATGTGTGGCAAACAAGCTATACTTGTGGACCTTCGCATATTTGATAAAGCAAATTTTTACCGATGTCGAACATGAAATTTACCGTTTCAATTTAGCTCGAACACGTACCTTACCTAGCTATTTAATTCGATTACTAAATGCACACCAATTAAACCGTGATTACAGTATTACGTTAATAGTGCAGTTAAAAAATTGTAATGGGTCTGCCGAGTTTACAACATTTGCATCTCATTATTTGTTAATTACTACTCCTTCCTTCACACTTTAATCTTTTCCTTCTTGAGTATATAAATGTATGCAGTTAAGCTTTCTATTAATTATTTCATTCGCTACGACGTACAAGACCGCCAATTAAAGATAATTATAAAATTGAATCACTATTATTCATGCTTAATAACACCAGTAGTCATTATGTTGAATGCAAAATATTTTTTGAAACACATTTAAACGTTGACTTGAATGTCATAATTATGTTACAAATATTTAAATGGCTCGTAGCTTATTTCCTTTTTATAAGTATAAAATAAATAACAAGTAAACAAATTTATATTTATAAAATGATTGCATTTAAAATAATAAGATAATATAATATTCATGCGCAACTGCTAAACTAATTTGTATTGACTTACTAAGTAACGGAACGTGAGAAATCGGAATAATTTGCAAATTGTCTGTTTACTTAAGCTATAAATTCCTACATATAATTTCAAATAAATTAATCAATTGGATAAAATACGTAAATTAAAACTCACCTTTAGTTCCAAAAAACGATGCAACTCAACCCGCGTACATTCACAATATAGACTAAAAAAACAAACAAACAAACACTGGTTGGAAATAAAAATACAATCGGAAAATGGCGCGGAAACTGACAGCTTGTCAAAATGTGGAAAAAATTGGAGCGCGCGCTAGCTGGCGGCAGATGCGATTTGAAAAAAAAAATATACAAAAACAAAAATTCAAATTCGGTATGGGTTTGGTGTCAGTGCATCGGTTAGTGGAGGCAGTGCGGTGCCGTCGTAATGAATGGTAGGTACGTAGTGAGGTGCTTGCTCGAACGGCTTTGTCGGTAAATGTGTGCCTTGTAATGTAGACGGCGTCGAGTGCATTGATGCTTTTTCGCTCTTAATTTAAATGGACACATTTTTTTCGTTGATAGTTCGTTAATAAATTTCACGATCATTTTTAAAAGAAAGTCTAGTCTATGGGTTTACATAACATGCTTATTTTAAAAATACCTATGGGCTGTGAGTTGCTACTACTACGCGTCAACAGCGGACGCATTGCCGACCTTGTGCAAATACCAGTTGGTAAAACTTCCGGAATGTATTACTGTTGTAAACATTCAAATGTTTTGTTGTCTGTTAAACTTTATCTAGTAATCAATTGAATGAGCTCTTGCCATTTTGGTTATGCAATAGTGCGCGGTGAAGTTTTTTTATTTTTATATATTCTGTATTTATATGATATAAAATAAGTAATAACAATTATAATAAGATTTTAGGGTCTAGTGCAATTACTAAGACAAGTTGAAATTCTTCTATGGGAAAGTCGAATCTACATAAAATAATTGCAATAAGCCTTAAACTTCATAGATAAAAAACAAATAAGATAATTTAAATTGCATAAAAATTTAATCTCCAACAAGCAGTTTACCGTTACAATGCGGTGTGCGGTAAAATCTCGTCCAGTATCAAGACGTGTCCATCGCAGTATTTTGTATAGCGGACCGTAGATTCGCACCGAATCGACTTGGCATTTTGGCTGACAAAATGTTCGCGCGGCTCGTATGTATGGAGCAGCACATTTTTATTAGACAATCGAAGCCTGACAGTTGACATGACAGACGGCGATAGCATCGCTCAAACCAAGGAAAGCATTATGCATGTAGTGAACAACTTTTTAAACGGGAACACATTTCAGAGTCTGCACGTGCGTGGTAAGGATACTGATTTAATCGTGACGTAGATCTCGCTGTCAACCAACAAAGTATAAAGTCGGCTGGGCGATATAAAAGGTCAGTATTATTTGAACCAGAATTGCAAGATTGGTCCATTTGCATGTTATAAATGAATTATTTGCGTTGTTTTTTTGATAAGGTCAACTTGTTAGCGCATTTGATGCAAGTTTTGTTACGTTGTTTTGTCAGGGATACTTACCTAATACTTAATGTATTCCTTTATGAGCAGTCTGCTTTGTTGTCAGATTTAGACCTGTGGGATCAGCCCTAGGCGAGGTAGGGCACAGTTTCGTCCTTGCAGGTATGTAAATATTTTCTAAGGTGTGTTTGTTGTAATAAACAACTAAGCTGTGTTCTTTAGAGTTTGTGACAGGTTTATTCGAGTGTTTAAAGCTTTAGTCTTCATCCTAATTTAAATATAATTGAAGGTTTTATACTTTTAACATTATACCTATAACCTAAGTATTAAAGTTTTTTAAAACTCTTTGTAAAATTTATTGCATATCTTTTAGAACTTACATCGCTTAAATGGATTTACCTTAATTTTGACACACATTAATAGGTCTGATTTATCATATTGATACCGTTTTATTCATGATAGGGGCACAGTGCGAATTGCAGTAAACTAAACATTGTACGACAGTAAACTTACTATCACCAATAAACAGAAGAAACATAACTTAGAATTTTCATTTACGTTTTGGCCCTAAACTGAGCTCATTATTCTGATAGATTAAATGTTAAGCGTTATAGTTCTCTGTAATTATACGGTCTATTATTTAATAATACAATACTATACTAATAATGGCAGCAATAAAAAACTGGATAAACCAACTCTCGTATACGACAGACGTAGTAAAATGTAGACTTACTTTAAACTATACTTTACAGTTTTCAAACACAGACTTATAAAAACTTGAATTTGAAATTAAAATTAAACAAGAAATCTAATTTGCTGTGGTCGGTAATGTATATACGATAGTTCTAGCGTTCTGATTAACCAGCTGCTAAAGTTAGGAGTAGTGTTTGCATAGTATTCAATTGATAAAATTATATTTGTTGAATAGTAAAAAAGGACTACGAAAAACTATTTTCTGATCGATGTAGTGACATTCTACAGCCTACGACATGAAGAGGCATATTAAAATGTTGCCAATTGACCACAAATTCGGAATATAAAATCTGACCTATTTTATACATCAGTAATAAAAATAAAACAAAAGCCCTCTCCATAGTTAAAAGCCGCCATAGTATGTGCGTTTATAGGTAAGCTTCCCACGGCGGATCGCACTAACTCTGATGCAATTCCAGTGTCTAATGTCAGAGGTGTACGTTTTTTGTACACCGTTAGCCCTGCACAAATGGCGCTTGCCGTAAGTCATAAGCGATAGCTGGTGGACAAGCTGACTAGTGGCGGATGACCTAGATAATCAAATGTCAATAATTGTAATGAATGACGGTAGACTTACTTAAGGTTTTTAATGTTTTTCAATTAACCATAGTATTGTAGGTATAAATTGTAGACTGTAAGGTTCGTGAGTCGATTTTCAAATGGACCCAATAACTTTACAAGAATCTCTAGAAGGATAGATGGAAAAGAAACAAAAATATTACTTAATTGAAGGTTAATCTAAAAACAACCTTTACAGCTTGCAGCTGAAATTATTGCAATGCGTGTTAACTTATTATGTTAAGGAAAAGCAAGTATTGTTTTTCTGAAAATCGGAAATCTGTACGCTCCTACCTAGTATAAACTATATATGTTATGTAGGTATTTAGATCGATTATTTCTGAGAAAACAACTGTCATTTGTATAGTCACATAATGTGACACCACAATTGCATCATCATGTTCATCATCACACTTATGTCACAGCTCTTCAGCGTATTTAGTAACAATATGCTATTTATTGGTTTACAATTTTAAGTGGTAGAGTTGTTACTCTACCACTTAAAATTGTAAACCAATACCAGGTGACCAGGTGACCAGGTGACCCCACATTGAACTCCCCTGTGTGGAAAGAAAGCAATAGTCACTCTGCAGATAGTTTTAAAATTATGAAAGATTCTGTTGACCAAGTTAATAACACTGTCACACTGAAAACACTGGTAGTTATACCATTATGTTTCGTACATTTACATATGTTAGGAGGCTCAACGATTCGTAAAATAGGTACCCGTACCTATTTCAGTCCCATTATTCCTTTTAAAAGATCAGTAAAATACAATAACATGATAAGTATAACATGGACTGCAATGTCTTAAAAATATTTACAAAATTGTTTGAACACAGCTGATTGGGTGCAGAAATAGACAATATGGTATCTACCTCGACAGCCTCTCGCAACCTGAGCATCTAAAGCCATCACCTGTGTACAATTTTCCTATATAAATTACTAATATCTATTTAATATTTTAATTCTGGTGATAACGAAATATCTATAGAGTTGTTGGTTCATATCTAATTTGTTTAACATATTTCAGAATTTTAAAGATTGCATAAATATTAAAATAAGCTAACAACATCAACAAATAATGTGAGAACATAAAATATTATTGCTTTGCTAAAAATAAAATTGATTATTAAATTTATGAGGTTATTTATGTCCAAAAATGACAAAATGTAAATCCTGTTTATAATTATTTGTATGAAGTCAAATATTATTTTAACAAAATGAAGAATAGTTATTTGTCTTGTATTGTGTTGGCCACGTTCATAATAAATATTGGTCCGTTTGTTCATCCTTGATAATATTATGGTACTTATTTAAAATCAAAGGTTTGTAGTTATAATGATTTCTTGTGTTTACACGAATGTTAGACATTAAAATTAAACTATTTTTCGGATTTTGTCACGGTTTTAATATTTTAGTTTTCTCCCGACCTTTCGAAGACTTTGCAGCCTTCATGGTCACGGAGGGGACTGAGGTTTTGTTGTTCCGAAAAGTCAGAGTTACAATATCTACCTACATTTTACAATTATACAACTTTTTAAATTTTAGCTGTTGGTGGTCCGATCTACGCAGAATGAGCGCAGTAGTTATGATATACAAAAGTCTGAACAATTATATGTATCATAAGGAACTTAAGGATTAAAGACTATTCCTAAACCTCCGAAGCATGCCTCGACCTACTTTTGGTAAGATTATTTAAAACATTTTAATCTCTTGACTTATAGTGACTGTCTTTCTTATTGGGAGTACTTTCGTAACCAGACCCGTTTAACTTCCTTGATATTAAATTTCATGTAAATAACTTCTGTGATTACAACTCGTTAGGATCAATTTTGATTTAAAGTGTAAAGTATTTATCAATACATAAAAATTTACATTTTAGTGAGTTTCCCGATCCATATTTATAATATTTTAATAGGTTAGATACAGATGCACAAGTATAACGTAGTTTATAGCGGATATAAAATTATTATAATAAGGCAAAATGTCCTTTTTAGTATTATATGAATATAATTAATGAATTTAGAGTTTAACCCTAATGAAAAATCAAAGTCATATGCTGCATTTAAGGTACAGGGAACTGAAATTGGCTTTCAGTCCCTCAACATACATACACATTGCACGGAATGTACCCAACACGTCCTGATTCCCGTTTTATCCGATTCATTACCCGTTCCATCCGAAGCTGTTAATAAGCTCTGCAAGAATGTTTATGAAGACCAGGATAATAAATATGTTATATACGTAGAAACCATTTAACTCGTGTGCAGTATTATAGAAGTACTAGCGAGTAGTGGCCCGATCATATATATTCCCTTTCGGGATATATTGTAATCTATAATTAGTATTTACACTTGCCAAAGTCCTCTACTATCCTTAACCACTGCCAGACGTTTCCATCATATTTATTTGTATAGATACAAATCTAAACCTACGGACTGTTCATAAATAAACATTTCAAATACCGCCAAACCTCTTCAATCTATGTTTTGTGCCAAACGCCGCCAGCGCGAGTCTTGAGATGCAGCGATAAACACCGTCTTTGTGTCTTCCAGGACAAAGGTCTAGCGGATCGTCTACACAATTGTTTTCCAACTGAATACGTTATGGCCGATGACAGAATTAGATATAGCTTTCATTGTCCAATAAGTGTTTTGATTGATCGTTTGTTTAAAATTCAAAGTAGGCTATGTTGAATTTTAAAATGGGTTATGTTTATATATGTGTAACATTGAAAATAAAGTAATTAAATTTGTGTTATAAATGGCGATTGCCTAGTTGGGTGTAGAACGGACTGCCGAGACGAATTTCCGCAGGTTCAAATCCCAACGGCACACATCTCTGAATTTTCTAAAATAATGGGTGTGTTCTTTGGGAATTATCGCTTGCTTTAACGGTAAAGGAAAATATAGTGAGGAAACCTGGATACATAGAAAAAATCTGTATAATAATTTTAAGTTGTAAGTGAAAACGACCAATCCGCACCAGGCCAGCGTGGTGGACTAAGGCCTAATGCCTTCAGGGATAACTCCGAAGGGATATATTTATTTGTATTTTTCTGAGCTACACTTCGAATTTAAAGCGAGTACGTGTATCTATCTATTTGCAGTATGTATTTATATCCTAGATTTATATCTTACGTATTATAAAGTAATGTGAATACAGTTTACCATCATCTCTATGCACTATTTAGAACTAAATTTTTTCTGTTTGTAAAATATGCTTATATTTAGTACGTCAAGCTACAAGACTCTCTCTATCAGTAGGATTTTGTAATCTATATTAATATGTAAAGCTGGAGTTATTTTATTTGAACGCGCTTATCTCTGGAACTACTAAACCGATTTTGATTTCTTTCACTAATACGATGCTACATTACTCCTGATTGCTATAGGCTACTCTTCAGTGGCGAAGGGTAGAATTTTCCGAAATGGAAGCCGACACAAAATATTTATACTAATACTAATAATAATTAGATGCCACTATGCCATAAGTATTCATTATTTATTTATAAAAAATATAATTTATTTCAATAGTTTGCTTACATATATTAAAAAAGGGAAGCCGTCAGGAATCGGTTTATATGGACTCTTCGCTACTGCTACTTTTAATTCCGGAAAAAAATTCATGCTGGCGGAGCGACAAACAAAAGGTAGTACAATATAATTATATTACACCATAAGATGTTGCTACAAGCGGTATTCATAGTAATAACTTTTTAGTTCGTAATTTTGTCTCTCGCTTAGCTTTGGAGGGAAGTGTCTGTCCTTCTATTTGTTTAATTTTATTGCGGGTGATGACTAATTAGCGTTCCCCGAGACTTACCAATCTTTACCGCTCGGTGTTATAATATACGTGCCACTGTCCATCATGTGTTACAGGAGTTGCAGTGGATGGTGTGAGGGCAGAACAGTCGCGTAATCATGATTCAAATTGTCATAATTAAACATAGAAAATGAAAATGATTGTGCAATAAAACATTATTTTATTGCACATCCACAATATTCGCTCTTACCAAATCTATACTATTATATAAGCTGATGAGTTTGAACGCGCTAGTCTCAGGAACTGCTGGTTCGAATTGAAAAAGTCTTTTAGTATTGGATACCCCATTTATTGAGGAAGGGTACAGGCTATATATCATCACGCTATGACTAAAAGGAGCGGAGCATCAATAAATTATATCTTTACAACTAAAACATATCACCAAAAATCATTAGTATTCTCGAAGGAATTTACGAAATCGTCATTCGTGCTTGGAGCTACATCGTCAGTGGATTCATAGTTAGAAAGATCAAATTTATCTGCCAAGAATGTATCGGCGGCGTAAGTTGTGGCTCGTTCAGTTGAGAAAAAGCTTTCTATTTTGGAACGCGTGCTCGTTGTTTCATCCTTAACCGTTTCAGTTATCACTTCACTAGTTTTTTCTGTAGATTCTTTGCTGTCCACAGGTGTAGTTACTACAGGCACAATTCCTTTCATTTCAGGGTAGCAGTACCCATTATAGAAGAACCAGCCGTGTGGGCACAGGAAAATTTGTGGATAGAAGACTTGATCTTGACTTAAAAGGCATACGAAGTAGAAATTTGGACTGGCTGGCAAGACACCGTATGTACCCGCTTCCTTGCATTCTGGAATCGGGACTGGTCTTTCTTCACATTGACCGTTCCTTAATGGTATCTGGAATTAGATATAATTGTGTTCAAAGTTAACTGTTTAGTTCACGACTACCTTTAAATGGTTACAGTAAGGATTAAGAAATTCGTAATGCAAATACTACTTAGACAGCAGTGCCTTATTTTGAGACATGAAAGGATAATTTATATAATGTCCGGTAAGTATATTGGGTAATGGGTATATCGGTGTTTAAACTCAAAAAATAGTAGTTGCATATTACAGGTTGCAATTAAAAATCTATACTAATTTATACAGGGCCCTTATTTTCTATCCCGCACGTTATTTTAACAGTGCGTAACAAGCACGTAACACAGCGCATCATGTTTACGACTATAGAAATTTGGCTTACAGAATACCATTTCACGCACAATTCTCGAAAATAACATGACACGGCCGCGTTACGCGTTTAAACTATCATACAGAATAAGGCCCCAACTTAAGAATTTGAACGCGCTCAGTTTAGGAACTATTAA
This sequence comes from Manduca sexta, assembly GCF_014839805.1. Lineage (NCBI taxonomy): Eukaryota > Metazoa > Arthropoda > Insecta > Lepidoptera > Sphingidae > Manduca > Manduca sexta. Next base: position 8,084,352 of record NC_051126.1, read on the forward strand.
ACTGATTTAGAATAATTTTTTTACTTATAGGAACCTACATTCCTTTGTGCTAAAGGATACTTTTTATCTCGAAAAAATATAAACCAAGATTTTTATCCCGGAAAAACTGCAACTCGCGGGCGGAGCTGCAAAAGCTAGTTAGAAATAAAAGCTGTAGGACTTAGAAATTTTACAAGACTTATTACCAAGTAGACCAACCCCCCTATTACGCTAATAGACAGCAGTAAAGAATATCTATCACCGAGTTCTGTTAAACCTACTTATGTTAAATCATACTATATTCGAATTTCTCTGGCAATGGAAAAACAATTAAACAGTGTAAATGGCATAGCATACGAACATAGTTTATGAACAATGAGGCTTACAGTGTCAATATAGACCTTACCGAGCATTGTGCGGTTTGCGGGTTGTATCCATAGTGTCTGGGACACAGAGCAACTCTGTGGTCCGCCGGCCGGCCGTCGGGTATGCCTTCTGGCGGCGAGCAAAGATGGAATTTCCTGCAGTCATAGGCATCAGGGAATATGCCTACCTGTGGAAAAAAAATTGAATTAATTCTTGCTGTGAGACGATACTTTTGATAAAGTTAACAGTCGTTAAGTACTAGCGACTTGATTTGATTGTCAATTCGTTATTGATGCAATGTAAATGTTTACAGTTATTTTTGCCACAGTTTAAGTCAGGGGTTACCATTTTTGCCACGCCACCCTGCTGTCTAAAATAGAAGTACCCACAGCCCCTTATCTTCAATACAAGGAAGAGGAAGTCAGGCTCGCCATGTATCATAACTAATATTATGGAAAACAATTTGTTATGCAATCCCTATGGATTACGGAGACTATTCTCTGGCTACCCCTATGGGATAGAGATGTGATACTATGTATGTATGTAATTTGTTATACTTTCATGCCTTTCTTCCTCAAACCGGTAGTCATGGAATTTTGCTTATACGTTGTCAGAGGTATAGAAGTTCATATGGTACCTTTAATTTAACAAAAGTTCTGTTCTCGAAGGGTGGAAATTGATTGACAATATCTACATGAACATCCCCTTTTACATGATGTCACGTCTCCCAAGAAGGGTGCGCTCCCCACTTTGAAAAGTAATGGTGTATGTACTTAATAGTAGATGAGGTATTTAGATGTACCTACGTTGTTTGGTTAACTTTATCTATATAACACAAGCTCTACTGAGACCAGTGCTGTTTTCAGACAATTAGTGCTAAATAAGCTTCATGGTAGATTTTATTCCGCCCGTGCTCGGTCTCCTGATGTCATTCAAGCAAAGTGTTTGGACAGTGACCACCTGTCGCTTACCAACGTGCTTATGAGCTTTTTTCAATAGTGGCCTTTCAGTCATATAGAAAATATAGCGATATTTTTGAATTATTATGTTTTCGTCTTCGTTCGTTAAATATTTTTATTAAGCTTTATTATTCTTGACGGATTGTATGAGGCCTATATCCAGCTGTGGGCAAAGATATAGACTGGTAATGATGATGACGATGATTCTCGATAAAGTAGGCTGATTGCAACTAACGCACGTTATACACGCAGGTAAATCTGTAGGTATCAGGCACAAATTGCATTCCGAGCAGTTTCGTATTGTTTTTAATAGAGAAACTTGTAATTGAACCCAGACCTTCACTGCTCAAGCACGTTACTACTGAGTCAATTATATATACTGAAACATATATTTATGAATGTGACAATAAATTGTAATAATAATTATTAATCTACAACTTGTAATAACAGCTTTAATATTTTTATCGAATTACGAAGTGACCTTTGGTTTTGAGATAGTGATCTTCTTCATGTTAAGGATTCGATTATTGGCCACGATCGACCCGCATTGAGATTGTAATTGTAACATTCATGAAGAGCTTTTAAATGTTATTGTCTTCAGATGTATATGTCGTGAGATTTGTGCAACTGATTGTGGATGGAAATTTAGTTGAATATATTTATATTCATTACAGAATCTTTGTTCTTTGTTCTAGTTATATTTATTTGCGGTACAACTAGAGCTGTGACAACAGACATATACTTAGTACTTTAATGCAAACAATAATCGTGAACAAAACTATAAGTATTTGTAATTATATGTGTGTAATTGTCATATTACAGTGTACACCTCTATTGGCCTTTATTTTCCTTGCCCTGACTTCGTGCTTTGGTTCTCTGTAAGAAATTACCTCGAGTAATAGAACCGCCAGTTGTACTTTAATTCTAAATAAATATACTATGTTTTTTTCTGAAATACATGTACAATAAATAAAAAATTGTATAAAATGCAAAACAACATAATAGTTAACAGACATGACCTTGCAAATACTGCGAAAAGACGAAGATCAGGTTAAATAAAGTTAAATGGCAGACTCTTACTTGTTCGCAACGATGTTGGAATTGTTGGCTGTCAGAGTCACACTCTGGCACCGGTTGCTGAGAACAGCCTCGTTGGTGAGCGTTGCAGGTTGTTCCAAAAGGACATTCTTCTAAAGGCAACTGGCAAGAAACATACAATTAATATATATTTAATACATTCTGTCGATTTTATTAGGGCTGTATAGATCTTTATATTTAGTTTTCTTTCTGTGAAATTCAGATTTAGATTTAGAGTTGCGATTATCACCTCAAACTCCGACTACCCCGACCACTAATGTGTTAAATAATATATTATGAGGATTTCTGACCTAAGCATCTATCTTTTATTACCTTTTACCTAGCTTCAAATAGATTTCACATCACAAATACTACGGGTATATTTGACGGTACAAAATCCCTCTCAACTTCAATATTAAAACTTTGGAACTTTTGTGGACAAATATGCGGATTGGAATTTGCATAACATACCTTGAGCCATCCGCCGGGTATCGGAACGCAGGTGACGGAATGCGTGCAGTTCTGGCACGCCATTCCCGGCTGTATGCAGATTCCTTCGACATCCAGCTCGCCGACGCCGTGCGAGATGCCCAGAGGTACTCCTGCCATGCGGTTACCGTTCACTGCGCCGCTCAAGTCGAAACAACTGGCCAACTGCGTATTTTATAATTTAAATTTAGAATTTGAATTGCTTGTTAATTTAAAAAGATTTTTTTTTTTTTAATCTGGTTTGTTTAAAAACTATATTCTAGTATTGAACATAATATTGGATATTGTCGACTAGGGAAATAAGATCCATGGTGACTAAAAGGATTTTTAAATCCTGTTTTGTAATATTTTCGGTTAGTTTTTCAAGATATTACACTAAATGTGAATAATTTTGTAAAATGTAAATAATTTTAAAATATGTAGATCATATGTTTCCTGCATATTATTTAAATGCAATAACTCTTCCAGTTAAAAATCTGAATTAATTTGCATACTTCTCATACGCATTTCAGGTAAGCTACTATTTTTCTAGGCACGAGAAAGTCACTAATCTGGATTTGATAGTAATTGCTAATTGTTTAGTAATAATGTCGACTAGGGGAGATTTATCTCTGTATAGTCACAAGATTTATACAGCCTAGTTTTACCAAGTTATACTGGCTGCAAGTATATACTGGCTGACTACAACATAACATAAGAGTATGTCACTAGGCGGGTTTCTCACTATATGTACGGTACTAGTAAACCATTAAACCTGCAACTTTCATATTATAGACAGCTTTACCCACGCCACCAGAGAAACTATCCATCTATATGTTCAAGTGTTAAAAGCATGTAGATTAACGCAGGTCCGTGATGGTTCCTAGGTCAGCCCGCAATTAGACAACCTGGTAGAGCTATAAGCTTATTCAACTTATAAGGGTGAATACTTACAATAGTCCAGGCACATATTAAAATTATTTTCGCCCACATTTTCTCACGTCTGATCAATAAACAATACGACAAATTACTAGCATGTTTTGTTTTGAAATGTTTAAAAAAACACAAGCCAGGTCACGGCTCCGTGACACTGTTATCATGTTTTGGCGATAAATAGTAGTATTCAACCGTAAGTACGACGTTGGGTGCAGATATTGACTCGTTCAGGGGCCAGGGTAAGGTTATTTTTAAAATCGCGAAAATTATATCAAGATCAAGTTCCGTAACCTAAATTGAAATCTGTATTTGTAAAAATAAGTCATATTCTTAAAATTTTGCCGGCTTGATAAAAGTTTAATAAAATTCAAAGTTTAATATAACCCGGCTTTAATGGTTGCCAGACCGACCTATTAGAAGCCTGCATCTAGCGGCTTCCTTTTCCTTTCTACCTTAATTTTCATATCTTTCTAGCATCCTTTTTTTATTTTTAATATGATAAAATACCCCCGTATTATATACTGTCCCACTGTTAGGCACGGGCCTCTCCTATTACTAAGAGTATTTGTTTTCTTTACTTATTGTCAAATAGTATGTGGGATTCTATGCTTCAATATGTTTACTTTAAAACATTGTAAAGATAACCTTAGTATGTGGTCACCGCCATGTGGACTAGAAAATGAGGTTATCGATTTTTCTATTTGTAAAATTTATTCTATTGGTACATTGACCAAGTTTCTTTAAGTCAATACTCGGAGTAGTATATCGCAACGCTTTAAAATATCACCAAATTGCAAATGCTTATGTAGTGTTTATGTAATTATAATATGTATTTTATGTATTTTGATAGTTACAATGTTACTTATATTGTATTTATAGTTATTATAGGTATTTTATATATACCTTCTTTCTCAATGTCTCATTATGTGATGAGATGTGATGCACCTACCTTGATTATCTCTGCACCATCCTAAGGTTGACTGGTAGAGAATGCCTATGGCATTAAGTCCGCCTGTATACATTTGTATATTAAGTGCAATAAATAAAAATTAAATGCCTACATACTTGAATTTTTCGAAACATTCTTTAGCGGACATTAAAAAGAAATTAACATACAACTACACAATATAATGAAATACAATACAACTATGATTCAACGAAATTGTGAATGTATGTTTAAATATAGACAATCTGAATATGTATATTATTTTCCTTACAATGTACCGCGTAATATTACATAAGAATGTTGATTCTAAAATTAACTCTTTATTTCATAGGGATTAAAGGAAACTACTCAACCAGTTTGTTAAAATACGAAATTTTACATTTCAAATTTTATATATATAAATCCAATATAAATAACATTGATTTCAGAGATGTTAATAATTCTAAATGTTTTTGTACCCAAACTCTGTATTAAATCTTTTTCTAACCAAACTCTTTGTATCATGGGAGAACTAACAAATATGCTAACCCAGTAATCCTAACGCTTTCTGTCTAACCTAGATTTACGTGGACGGTGGCACGGGCGACATATTGTAAAGAAGCAGATGTGACCGAATCGCCACAGTAATGATCGCTCGTAAGGGAGCAACAATATTAACTACATAAGGGATCCTAGCTGTTTCCTAGCTTTTTAAGAGCAGGAAAAGTTTTGTTGGAGAAGGATATCACGGTAACGACATATAGTTGTAATGTAATATTAGTAAAAAGAGAAATACCGATCCCCAAATTTAGATATACTCCTGGGACACAACACCAGCTTCGTAGATTATAAATGTACCTTAAACAAATAAATATAAAGATAAAAATGAGACGTATTAAACTATATCAACATTGTGAAAAACCTTATGTGCCTGATAAAATTTTATGAGCAAAGTGATAAATGTGGCAATTACATTTACCAACCAGGCGCGCAACATACGCAATTTTACGGGGAATTATTTTTCAGCACGTCTTTAATAAATGTCATGACATCAGGTGCAGTTTGGCGTCATGTAAGCGTCGATCATTTTGTAATAATAATCATGATTATGTTTTAAGGGAAAAATAATTATCCATATGTTAGAGTTGAGTTTGACTGTTGCCAATACATTTTAAATTAGGTCTAGGGGTAGATGTTAATGTTATTCAAATAGTAATAGGATCATAGACAAGCATATACATACACACACCTTTTTATAATTATGAAATATTAGGAACTAAAAAGATTCAGTACTTATATCAATCGAGCAACATATCATTTTCGTTCTAAGCGTAACCTATAATTTAATAAGTATAAAAGTTTAAACTTGAGTAATATATTATGTGACCTCTTCCATCTAATTTAATACATTTCACTGTACAGAAATATTCAGAATAATAACTGTTATTAATGTGACCGTGTCACCGCGTAAACTCTATTTATGATGATAAGTGGCTGTCCAATTTCCTCTAGAACAACTTTTGGCAGAATCTATTACAGAGCGTAAAGTTATTAAATGAATTCCTTTTGTACGCTCGAGGAAATGTGTTTAGTTTCGTTCAAAATTGGTATTCGAATAAGTTATTGGGCTAGCTACCCAATAACTTATTCGAATACCAATTTTATAAAAGACACGACATTACATTTGTTTCGTCTTCTATATTCTTTATTATTCTTATTATTTGTACCTACACTTTTAATAATGAATACAATATTTCTATATTGACTATCGAAATAAGAAACAGCAAATATTTTCGTAGTGAAACCATAACCATATGTCCGATAATGACTCCCGGATATCCACTTCCGAAACGATCTGCCAGCAAAAATTTGATGACACGCCAAAAACATTCGAATTTCTGCATTTTGGCACTTACCTCTTTGTGCTCCGCTTCCGTAAGAGTACAACCCTGATGGACGGTATCTTTAATGGAATCCGTCACGGCTCGTTAGCTTTTACGCTACACGCTAACGTTTCGCCAGTGTTTGTCACTTTTTAATAATATGTACGTATTTTTCGAACTGCATATTGGATTTACATCTAGGTGTGGCTTCGTTTCTCTCACGTGATACCTTCTTGGTATAAAAACCCATTGTAAATTGCCAAGATGAACAATATTATGTTTATCCAGGGCATGGTCTATTGGTGTACCAACACGTTTCGGTTTCGGTGTTATCTTCACAGACTTTTCCATTTATAATTTTATTGTATCATTTATTGTAGGGGATAGTATAATACCACGTAACTAACGCTGCTAATTATCACGTAAGGAACGAAAACAGCCAAATAGAGATTGATAAAATAGAAAGTAACCAGCGTCACTTTAATTTTAATACTTCTCTGGAAAACTTTTCCAGTCCCCTTACGCGGAATTTACCAATGCTAGTTACATGATATTGCAGTGTCCCGACGATACGTGATTCTATAGCACATATCGCTTACCATATGTCGACTAGGAGTTGAGAGCCCAAGGATCGGTCCTTACAAGCTTGTAATATTTACACAGCTCGAAAGGCAGATCAGTGGCAGAGAGAATACTATATGATCGAGCTGCATGTCAAAGAGGCTGTCTATTAGGTGCAACTAACGCTGCTCAAAGCAAGCCAAGAATGCCTTTCAGTTTTCTATAATAACATTAGCCATGTATTATAAACTGTCCCATTGCTGGGCACGGGTCATCTCTTCTTCTGAAGGGGTTTAGGCCTCAGTTTACCACGCTGGTCTAGCGCAGAGTTCACAAACCCTCAAAATTCTTATAAAGAACGTTTTGGTTATTTACGAACGAATCTTTAAATAGTCTAATATGCACTGAAACTTTACCATTCATGTAAATATGAGAATGAATATTTCTCGGCAGCGAAATTGTTTCTATGCTAAGAAAATAAGTTAAATTCTGATTGTACAATATAGTTGAAGAATTTAAAGAAATAACCGCAAAATTATTGTTTGTCTTAAGGTTATAGCTTAAGGTCCATTTTTCATACATTTTGTTTCACCTTTAATCTGGATAACTAAACAAGTATTGACAAGTAAAGAATTTAAATTCACGTCTAGTTAGTGATTAGTTCTCGCAGTTGAAAGAAAAACGTAAAAATAATTAATATGCATGGATATTTCGGCCTTTAAAATTTAATACGACGAAATTTTAAAGGCCGAAATATCCATGCATAATAATTATTTTTACGTTTTTCTTTCAACTGCGAGAACTAATCACTAACTAGACGTGAATTTAAATTCTTTACTTGTCAATACTTGTTTAGTTACCCAGATTAAAGGTGAAACAAAATGTATGAAAAATGGACCTTAAGCTATAACCTTAAAGTAACTTTGAATGTTAGATTCGAGATTATAATACATTAAGTATCTGTATACAAAAAAATCAATCGTTCAAGATTTCTATCAGATTCGGAGTAAAGGAAAAGTCTATACAGAAGTGGTTACGAAAACTGAGTGTGATCATTATATCTCTTACTCCTTCGGGATAAGAATAAAATATCATCTAATCATGATTTTGTATTTCATATTGTTGAGGCGTAGAACTGTTCATAAAGTTTGTTTAATGTATTGTAAATTGAGGAAAATGTGCCTTTAAGTATGACAGCTTTCGCTTTTATGACAACTATTATCTGTTTTTTGTCGTTTTGAATGGTTGTCTTTTCCTGTTATTTCTTCTTTATATTATAGGGCCTAACTCCGTTCCTATTCAAAGCTATTTCTAATAAAAAAAGTTAGAATGACATTTGTTGTAGAAATGGGAAATGTAATAACATATTTTTCAGGAATGAAGTTTAATAATAATTATAATTAGAGTGAACTATTTCTTGGGAGTAATAAATGTTTTATTCATATATTAGTTGTTTCATTTTAACGCCGAAGAGACTAAAAATGTAATGTATGATAGAAATTCATAAAAGTAACGTTTCTATGTCTAAAATTTCTAGACGTGGTTTGCTATAACTCTAGTTTCTATTAGATAATAATTTTACTTTATCACTTTGTTTAAAAAAACTTTATTACATTATATTAACTGTTTTTCATCTAGCTGCTAATGTCAGGTCTAATTGAAAAACAAGGCATCATCCGTAATACTCTCAATTTGATTACTTTTATTTTGAACCTTTCATCTTAATTTGATAGGTATTGGCGGTTTCTGTTATTTGATTACCTCAAACCATTTTACGCGTATCTCTCTAGTCCGTGAACTAAGGAAAGGAAGGAACTCTCTGCGAATGTAATAAGAAATGCTTTGATCGATGGTGTAATGGATTTGCGTTGTGGTCAAAGTTATAAGCAATTGGTTAAACAGTATTGATATATTTTGAATATATATATACGCGTTTACACGACTTCTAAAATCAATAAATGTGTTCTCAATAGACAGAAAATGATTAAAATTCTTTGAACATTGATAATTATATTTGTCACAACACAGAAAGAGTAATTCTTAGGTAAATAGCTTATAGAACGGGTGGCATCACGCAGGCGCATTAAGTATTTATATAAGTACAAATGCCATTAGACAATGTTTGGAAAACACGGGTTACTTTAAATTGATTTATACACGGAGAAATCGCTTTAAGATCCCACTTCGATCCGGTGAGCCAAGGCGGGTATGTCGGATTTACCGGCCAATTTTCCACGCCAGTGTATCGACTATAACCTTACTGTGGCTTTCTCCGACATATGACAGATGTCTGTTTGAAACTGCAAGGCAATACCATTGCTACGAAACAGACTCTTTGTCAAAGCACATAAGCTCGAGTTTTCAGGAGGACTTCAAGTCAGCAAACAAGAAGAACAGTAGCGAGGCAAGTATTGCCAATATTGCCAGCTCGGGATAGAAAAATCTCTTTATACGGGGAAAATGATCTACGATTTTTTTTAAACCCATTACACATTATTTATACTCACCTAATTTCTTGCATATATAATGTTATATATTTTTATTTACTTATTTTTGGCATGTTTTATCGCTTTCACTTCAACTTTGTAACGCAACCCTAAAGCGAATCTTTCACTTTTTCATTATGTCGATTTTTTTACTTCACGCCTTTTTTACCTTGAAATATGGTTTTCTTTGGAAGTTATATTTTTTTATCTAAAGTTTGTGTATTGTTATTTTTATTGTAATAATTCGTGAAGAAGATTCATGAATAATTCTTATTGAATTTAGAAACTTGTAAATTTAATAAATGATTTTCTACTTCTACATGGAAAAGTTTTTTTTTCGAATAACTACTCGAGTCTTACAGAATGTATTTTCATTTCAAATATTTTTTTTTAGAAGATTCGTTTTAATAGACAGTGGTGTGATTAGTTTTATGTCATTATTTTGATCGAAAAATGTATTGGTTTTTAATAGTTATGGGATTATTTATCATTTTAAAAGTTAATTCATTTGTAAGTCCTTTTATCACATTGAATTGTCGGCTCGTCTATATACGAACACAAAATTCATATTTAAATGGAGACGATATTCATATTTATTAGGATGAACACTTTAACATTTATTTTTACTCAACCGCAAATCACCATTAATGATTATACATACATATATGTATAATACACACTCATGCCTTTTATCACCGAAGGGGTAGGCACAACTAGTGAACCCACATTCCGGTAGGTTTTCCGTCCCCTGATGTGATAGAGAGTGAGCCACAAGTAAAAAACCCAATATCCCCGACTCGAGGATCGAACCTGAGACTTCACCACTGAAATCGTACCGTAATACAACTACGCTATAGAGGCACAAAAACAATTTTTACCCACCAGTGACTGAACGTTAAATCTCCATTTATGATTGATCGTACTAAATGCCGTTTCGTTGGAAATTCCCGACATATCCCGTACGGGATTTAGCTGTGCAAAATCGTCCCTTTTGTGGAAGTGCATCAAAGCTCTCGCGGCCGTACTATTTCCGCTTCCGGTTCACTAGTCACTGATCGTGACTGTCGCCATTGTGTAGAGTTTACGAATAATCCGGGACAGTCACTGAGTGTTATTTATGTATCTAAAATTATCATGGAATGTTGGAAACAACAATTGGAAATTGCTAGAGAAATTTCCAATGGGTTGTAAGAATTTAAAAAGATCTGTACAATTAACAGCAATATTTTTTTTATCAAATCTAAAAGGCATTAAATGACAAAGATATCGTATGAGCTAAAGAAAGAAATAAGAAAAATATTATCAGGATTATTTCATGATTAATAAAGATATCTCGACACACGTACAGTGAACCAAGCGAGGGTTGCGTGCTAACGCTTCTTGTCCTATATTGGACCCCTTTATTAATCGAGGGTACCTCATACTGAATACGTGTTGCTTTAAACCTATGTCGCTCTATTGAAATAGGGCATCTATTATGCAATGGTACCCTGTGTTTGGCTTAGTGCCGGCTTTCTAACGCTGAGGGGTTCAGTTAGTGCCTTCCGCCCTGAATGTTTATTGCTCATTGGTGGGTTACAGAGTTGATCAATTTGATATATATATTAAAAAAAAAATGGTCTTAACAGGCAAAAGAGTAAGCGATTCGCCTGATAATAAGCAGCATCTACCGCCCATAGACTGAAGGAATTCCAGAGGCACAGCGAAGCTGTTGCCTACTGGGAGGTGAGAACTGTTTTTAAACCTCGTTTAAAGAAGGACAAATTACTGGATGCGAGGAGTTCATTTCAAAGTCTCAGATAGATAGAGTGGTTTTAGAAACAAAAACTTGTATAGATAATATTCCTAATTAAATATGTATTAGTGAGCTTAGCAGACGTTGTCCAGTCGCAGACCGCCTTTTTACGTAGACCATATTTTATGTAAACTATCTTTCATCTTTTAGGCGTCAACAACAGCGCCACCTAACGGGTCCAAAATTATCCTATGATTTAAATTGGAACTAACTCCCCCCACACAATTTTTTTATTGACATCGATTATCAGGTGATTTTAGAGATTAGCATTTAAAAAACAAAATTTTCAAACAAGAATATAATACCCACATTGGCAATTTTCCTGTCTTATGCCGTTGATTCCCGTCTTACTTGTTTGGCAATGTAACTGGTTCCATTTAGGTCAAAAATTGAGTGTGGAATTGAATTTGCCAACCCAAATTATTTGATAGCGCTCTTCAATATGGTTTATGTATAACAAAGCATTTACATATTAAAACAACCGTTAATTGAAAAAAAATATAATGGTTACAAGAAATCAATTTATTTTCTGATGCTGATGGTAATGATAGTTGTAATGATGATTTATGAATGAGTACGCGGAATAGGGCGACATTAGTTAAACATATATATTTGACATTGCTCAAGATGAAAATAATTTGCTGACAATAACTTTAACAATCAATGTGGGTGTCCATAGATGCATTAGAGAGACATTATGATATTATTATTGTTGAATAATTTTTTTTAATGGTCGAATCTCTGCAGCTATTAAGAGTTCATTATCATCATTTGTAAATATAAATATTAAGTCCAAATGGTAGTGACCATTAGAAACAAAAATATACAATAACACAGTATAAATAAGCTCATAATATAGAAAACTGTATAATGTTATTGCATTCAGAATATGATTATAGAAATGTTTACCTTAAAAAGCTCTTTCCCTAATCACTAATTGTACATAAAAATAAACTGTTATATCCCTACAGATTTATGCATCTAATACAATTTGGATAATCCGCAATCACTTTCAACGAATAAACACCTCGAAATTATTCACGACGGAGACAAATTATAGGAAAGCTATCTGAAATACGGTACAGAAGCGTTCATTTTAAAACCAAATCAGTTTTGTTTTGGCAACATGGATGGAGTCGTGTTAGCCAAGTTAGTGGTAGCGGCTGATGTTAAAAGTTGGTCGACATGGTAACAGTGCGTGGATGTTTGACAGGCTTCCAATGCGAACTGCCGAAACTTTGAATTTCAAAATTAAACATTGAATCTGCATTGTGCAGGTTAAATTTAAATTCTGTATATTTGGTTTTTGCTTTGACAAATAGTTTTACAAAAGAATTAAGCTATTGAATGATTCAATTCTTATTTAATTGATATATGCTGGGATGTTTTTCTTTGTCGATTTTTGAATACCTCCGTTCTTGTTTCATCATCCATGAATAACGAATATTTGCATCAAAAGTCCCGGTTTTACTTTTTCATTACATTGTAGTTTGATGCTAATGTAGCGTGTGCGTGAGTGTATTTTTGACTGAAAATATTAATATAAACTGCTACGACAAATTGCCTTAGAGTAGTAGTAGGGGCATTAGGACGTGTCAAATTAAAATTACTTTTTATAGATATTTATTTTATTCCTAATTCAGACTTTTATATTTTTTTTATCTATAGTTTGAGTAATGCATGTATAAGATGCTAGTAGTAGCTATATAAGCGGCCGAAAGTATATAAGGCGTTAGAAATATATGGAGCGCATGATGTGTGTATGTCGCTCGTTCGCTTCTTCCATTTTTATTAATCTCATGCATTTCTGACGATTTAAGGTCCTTTTAACTCTATAAAGCGCCAGAAGTATATATGGCGTCGGAAATATGAAAAGACGCGTGAATGATATGAGGAGCGTGAAGTATATAAGTGTTTTATTTTTAAGCCTTTCTGATGCTTGATGATTATAATTAGCATATGCTATAATTGAATAAACTAATGAATCTCTTCTAGCCGAATTTCGACTATGGTGGCTAATCTCAATTGTGATCAGCCAGGTACGCAGGAGATATTATAGTGCACAACTTTGTGTGCGCAATACACAGGTGCACTATCTGTTCCTTCACTCACATAATCCGGTTAGGTGGTAATCTGACATGACCGGAGAGAGATCAGGCGCAGGACCAACGGCTTTACGTGCTTTCCGAGGCACGGGGGTATAACACCGTCAACTTCTTGACTTCGAGCTGCGTCTGAGTCATTTTTAAGATGGAAATCAGTCACCACTTTTTTCGATGTCTTAATTATATCAATAACGAGTAAGAAAACACAATCGATAAAATGTATTCTATCGAAAGTCATTTCTCATCTTAATTAATGTGTCAAAAGAATAGATTGCAGACTGTGATATAGGTAAGTGAATCTTAACTTCGATAAAATCCTACCAGGGTCGCATAAGTCCTAAAGGTTATTTGTACATTGACCTGTCAGGACTTATAACGCTAAATATATTTTATTAAGTGTTACACGTCAATTTACCAATCGTAATAATTCATGGAACAACGAAACCCTTTTTGTTTGCTTAAATATTGTATTCTCAGAAAGTAGAAAGTTATTTATATCGAACGATAAATCTTGCCGGTATTATCCGTTTACTGCCTTCGAATATTTTTACTTATGGGCTTAGAGATTTCTTCTAAGAGGGTTAATTTATACGTTTAAGTCAAAAGTTCTTTGCCGTTTACTTATATCGGCTTTCTGTATCACAGGGGCAGTAGACAAGATATTTATATACAATCGTTAACGTTAACATTATGTAAGAGAATGACATATCCTAGCGACAGACTTATCGATTGGTTATGTCATGTCCATATTATTTTTTTCCTTTAGCGTTACCGATTGTAAGATATATTGCTACGGTATGTATTATATTTTTATTATTAACAATTTATCCATTACATCAGTGCAGTTTTATTAATTTAGTTAGTATATTGATTACTTATTTTCTTTGCTACGCAGATATAGGAAAGGATATATAATCAGAATATTGCCAACTTCTTGTAAACGCATAGTTGTGAGGAATGATAGAGTTAGGACCAATTATTTATTAATTGGATTCTCTTGTTTTGTGGTCGTTGTATTGTCATGTAAATGTGTTTGTGGTTACACCTTGCAATTAGCGATACGCTATATAAAAATATCTAGTGAAATTAAATTTACGCGTACAAAATTATTTAGTTTGGAGTGATTTATAATAAGTAATATATAGAGTTATAACAGTTTACTTTCTCTCTTGTTCTTGAGTTCAAATAAAAGTTTGAAATTCGTATTTAGAATTAAATAAAAAAATATATTTATAAATTCAACAAAAAGTTTAATTTTATTTTATTTTTCTTTTTATCGTATCGCATAGTGAGAAACGGTTTGCTGTTTTGCACCTAAAAGTTGTTACACATCAGGTCGGGAATAAGTAAATTGAATGTTAGCATGTTACCTTTCACCTTTTACCTCGTAACAGTTAAATTGAATAAACTCTAATTCTAAACTATTGTATAATTCTTGTATATTCGAGGATCAAAGAAACTCGTTTTCAATTTTTACTCATGCATTGAATTTTCTTTGTAAGTTAGTTTAGTTTTGTAAACAGAATATTATGAGACCAGATATAATTGTAGGAAATTGTCGTGTTAAATAACACAAAATTAAAACAAACACGGAAGTGGCTGCCATAAAAGTGAATAATATACTTTCGCATCACTATTTTCTATACAATGCTGAGGAAAATAGAGCAATTTTCCTCGAAAAATGAAAATTAATGCTTTGCCTTCGCCCGATATTATTATGCTGATAATAATAACACACATAATACGTATAAAAGAAACCAGTAATTTTGGGCTATTTCAGATAAAGTAGCTTTTAAGCCATAGATTTTTTTTATTCCGTCGAATATCCATTATTATGACTGATTACTGTCAGAATGTAAACACTTATTAAAATTCTATCTACCCGACGCGCAATGTAGCTTAGGTTCCCGTTGCCCACGAATTAAGGTCAGTCGATGTTAATTAAAGATTTTAAATGATTGGGGACTGACCCTCATCAGGGATCGGTGCAGCGGTATGTTTATCATCGGCTGATGTCGTTACCACAACATGGCGTTTACGAGCTCACCACTACTCATGGTTAACTTCTGACGAGATTAAACATCGACGTAGATATTTCGTCATCTATACTAGATATGTAGTGTAAACAATTATGGAGTTTTCATATTTTATTGCTATGTAAACAGTACAAGTAAGAGTTTTCACCTATGTCAATAATCTTGGAGACTGTATATTTTTTTGCTTTTGTTTTTTATATTTTAGGATTTTTAAAGGCAAGACAATGTTTGAACCTTGGCTGACGTCGAAAGCTAATGTTCTTTGAGCAAAAAAGGAGAATTAAACCGGTTTCTGACATGGATTGTTAAAGACTTTAGAATACTTATTTTATTGGTCATATCAGTGTCAAGAGGAAAATGCTTAAGATCAGACGAAGTAGTGGAAACGTACGTGGCAGCAGAAAAGTGGACACTAGCACTAGTCTATTTTTAAGCTAGGCAGAGAAGAATACTTTATTTTTTCATTTTATTGACCGCATTATTGTCTCTTGTGAGTATTTTTAAAATGTACAGACAAATAAAATAAACTACTTTCTAAAATCGAACATATATATGAATAGTAAACACAAAGAGACCCGCATGTCATCGGAATAACAATTGGAGTTGCCGATGAAGCGATACGTATGTACGTAGACGAAGTACTAATCATTCTAACTAGTAAAAGCAAACACGGTATTGTCATACCAGATACTTTTTCTTTGCAGCTTTTTGCATAGATACTAATATGAATATAAATGATTTTTGTTCATCTTTGTAGTCACCTACAATAATTACTTTTGTTGAACAAATTAAGGCTTTTAGTGTTGTGAAGTATTGCTGAAGTTTGCTGCTGGATCCTTGTATTGGATTGTGCGGATAGTGACCACCCGTACACAGAGTATAGTGAACCATGTAAATGTGTCGCGTTCCAGAACCAGCCTATGTATATCCGGTTTCAAATTCAGTGCCATTATTGTGCTAGCTGGCGAGGGTTATACATGTTTTGACAGTGAACACTCTATCTGGACCCCATTCGACTATAGATCAGGTACAGTGGAGTTACCTTGCGGTGCCCGTAGTATGTATCTGCTATGAAAGAATTGTAAAAAAGTGTTGAAAACCAAAAAATTTAAGGGTGAAAAAATTGGCTCCATAATATTACATAAATCAAGTGACAACCTAGCGTAGCCAATATAAGTTAACTTCTAGGTATACAAACGTCCAGCTAACTTCATGGTAGGGGCGACAAAAAAGCAGCGACGATTGGAGGCCACTAAAAGGACGGTCTCTAACGACCCGCACGATTTATGGCTTCATCGGCTGGAGTTTAATCGAAAAGGCGAACGTTGCTTACCGCCTTTGATTTACAACCGTTTAACGTTAATGTTATTTAGCTGACGCTTTCAGACGTCATTCCTTTGTTGTTAGTTGCAAATTACTAGTGCGTGATATATGTATGCTAAAAAGTGTTCAATATTAGTTTTATACGTCGCATCCTTAGAACTAAAGAGACCTAACCGAAAATTTATATATTTGCCAATTTTATTATACCTTTTGACAAGAAAAAGAAAAAATTATAGAATAGAAACGGAGATTTTCACTTTCGACAACCGCCCAAATCATTGCCTTCTTTTCGAATCTTTTTTATTCGTTTCCCACAAATCGTCTTTTTTGAGTTAGGTCAGATTAGTTCTAAGGGTGCGACATGGTAAAATTTGAATTCTAAAACTTATGCACAATCCTCAAATAAAAGAATTGAAACAATTGAAATCTCGTATACACAACTATTATATTACGAACTATCTTTTGCCTGCGGCTCCACTCGAGTAAATTTTTTTTTCGGGATAAATATTTTCTCGGTATAGAAAGCAGTCGTTACCATTCAGGAATAATATAGCTTCCTATTAGTGAATACATTCTTAAAATCGGTTTAAGTATTCCTGTGATTAACGCATTTAAACAGACAAACTCTTCAGCTTTAAAATATATAAATAACAATATCCAGTGCCGGATTTATATTTTTTAAAAGTGTAGGACACTTTATTTCCACCGCCCCATGTAGGTAGGTACATACATATATGTATGTAGGTTTCTAAAATAATAATTTTCCATTTGTTTGTATTATGGAAGGCACTAAAGTTAAATAAACGAATGATTAATTGAATCGAGTGAGCGTCCTCTAAAATCTGCCGCCTCTAATAGGCTGCCGCCTATAGGCTGCGGCCTATACGACCTATTTACAAATCCAGGACTAACAATATCTAAACTTTGTAAGTTAGGTATTTTAAATAGTCATCAAAGGTAAGCGAGCTCACCAGTTTCAAAATGAATATTTGATAGTCATAGGATCTGTCACAAATTCAATGGAAGGATACCCTTGTCCTACACTGTAGCAATTACGAGGCTAAGATCACATTGTCAACCCTAAATATTCATGTGGGTATAATGGAAATGATACCTATACAATCTTACTTCATACTAATATTATAATTGTGAAATTTTTTTATGATGTTTTGGGTGATTATTAGATGAGTAAGGTTATAGGGTGAGGATAAAATTTTACACTGAAATTTAAGACCATGCCCCGTATTATTAAGGTCTATTCTATTTTAAACCGTAAAAGTAAATATTCTATTTTTATTCCGTAAAGAATCTTTATGTAGTTGAAGCCATGAGGAAAACCTAGTTACCGACATTTCCATTGATATACCATAAAATACATCGCCACGGAATTAATTAAGACTGCCGTGGAAGTAGTGTATTGCGTGCGCGGTGCAACAAAGCTCTGAGGTCGCGAATTTGAATCCCGGTTCGGGCAAAGTTATATTGTGTTTTATTGCTCAGTATTAGTCCGGAGT
Source organism: Manduca sexta (assembly GCF_014839805.1). Taxonomy (NCBI): domain Eukaryota; kingdom Metazoa; phylum Arthropoda; class Insecta; order Lepidoptera; family Sphingidae; genus Manduca; species Manduca sexta. The sequence continues at coordinate 8,102,765 of NC_051126.1, forward strand.
CAGGAATTTGTGCTCGATGTGGCGATAGGCTCTCCTTCTATCACGTCATGGGACGGAACACAGATGAAAAGTGATTGCTCTGGTTGCACCTCAACCTACTCCTTTGGGAATACTCGTATAGATTCGAAGCTTGTGTATAGACAAAAAGTTAATGGCACATTGTTTTATGATATTTCACCAAACCAATCTTTTTATATAATTATTTGGGGAGACAGTTTTGTTAGAAAAAGACACGGTTGCGGAGTATAAGCTATAAATAATATATAAAAGTATATATAAAAATATCGTAAAAAAATACGTATGGGTATGCGTAAAAACGACGCGAGTATTATTATGAGTTAAGTAAAGACGGTAGTTTTACGACACTTTGTTTTGTAAAGGCTCGACTGAGTCTCCTTACGAGGTGTATCAGGTAGCATTTTTTTGTTTGTCTTAACTTATAATAATGTAATAATATCAGCCCTGTATTATATACTGTCCCACTGTTGGGCACGGGCTTCCTCTACTACTGAGAGGGATTAGGCCTTAGTCCACTACGCTGGCCAAATGCGGATTGGTAGACTTCACACAGCCTCGAAATTCCTTTAGAGAACTTCTCGTGTATGCAGGTTGCTTTTTTTTTTTTTTTTTTTTTTACGTAGGTAAATCATCAGTTGACTATCTCCCGCCTTGGGATGGGCGGGAGGGCGTGTCAGACTTTTACTGACTAAAAACCTACGGTGTTCCCATCCTTTGCCTATGTGCCTAGGTCCAAGATCCGGTGGCATTGAGACCTAGGCAGGCACCGGCCCTAAAGGGCCCCGCAAATCACACTGACACTGCTCTTCGAGGCGCGCGTGGAACACTACGCGCCGTACACATGGGCCGTTGGGGTGTTTCGGGCGACGAGCTACCAATGCTCGTCACCCGACGGTCCGCGCCTACGGAGGCCGACGATCCTCAGCAGACGTTCGACGCCCGCGTCTTGTGAGTCTGCCGTGGCGGATGGGACGTTGGGCGCTTTGGCGCCGTATCCGTTCCGCCACCTCCTTTGCGAGCATCACGTCCTCGCAGAAGGAGGTGACTGCGTCCCACTCTCTCGCCCCGGAGCATGGCTTCTACCAGGCCCCGACGCGAGAGGTCTCCGCCACCGATGGCCGTTGTGAGAACACGGCGGTGCTCAGCCTAAGCTGGGCACACCTCCACCGTATGCTCCACCGTGTCCTCCGGCCGATCCGCACAGTAAAAACACGCGGGCGTATCCTCCACCCGGATCCGATACAGGTACCTGCCGAAGCAGCCGTGACCGGTCAGTACCTGCGTCGTCCGGAATGAGAGAACGCCGTGACGTCTCGTCAGCCACACCTCGAAGAGGGGACTTACCGCCGCTATCGTGGCGTGCCCAGCCAAGGGTTGCGACAGTCGTTGTCGCCATTCCGCCATGAGGTTCTGCCGGAGCTCCGTCCGCCGCGCGGCAATTTGTCGCGGTAGCGGAGCTACGCGCCGGCTCTGCGCCTCCCCGCGCCACACATACAGTGACGCAAGGACCTTCGCCTCGAGACCCCATGGCGGTAGTCCGGCAAGGAGGCCCGCCGCCTCACAGGAGATCGTGCGGTATCCCCGTATCAGCCATATGGCCATCGCTCTTTGTGGCGCGTTCAGAAAGCGGCCTTGCCGCCGCGCCACAGCTGCGGACCATACGGGGGCACCGTGCAGGGCCATGGACCGCACGACTCCTGCGTAGAGCCTCCGGCAGGGAGCATTTGGCCCCCCAAGTTTGGCAAAAGACGCCGCATTATGCAGGTGAATTTTACCAACCTGGGAGCCAAAAGGCGGATGTGCTCCTTGAAGTTCCACCGGCTGTCGAGGACGAGTCCCAGGTACTTCATCGTCGACCCGACGCCGATGTGAACCCCCCCTACCGTGATCTGGAGACCCGGAGGTGGCGCGTTCCCCCGGCCATGAAAGCACATGGCCTCGGATTTGTGCAGCGCCACCTCGAGTCCCAGTTGCCGGATTCTCTCAACGACTGTCGCAACCCCAATTGTAGCCGCGTCGACCGCCGCTTGATGCGACCCCCCGTGAGCCAAAACTAGCGTGTCGTCAGCGTAGCATACCACGCTGACGCCGCTCGGGAGGTCGGTGCGCAGCACCCAGTCGTATCCGATGTTCCACAAGAGCGGCCCCAGAACCGAACCCTGTGGAACACCGCACGACATCTCTCGCCTGATCCATTCCCCTTGGCGACCGGGGTAAATGACGGCCCTATCCGTCAAGTAGGCCCCGACAACGCGACGGAGGTAGGCCGGCACCCGGTGATACCGGAGTGCCTCCCTGATACAACTCCAGGGCAGGGTATTAAAGGCATTGGCGATGTCAAGCGACATCGCCAAGACGACCCTACCCCGGGAAACAGCATCCCCGTCGCGAGAGACCTCACGCGCATGATGGCATCCACAGTAGAGCGCCCTCTGCGGAAGCCAAATTGGCTGTCCGCAAGATCCGGCCCAACCCTCGTCAGGTGCCCGACGAGGCGGTCTGAAATAACTCTTTCGAAGAGCTTGCCCACCTCGTCGAGCAGGACGATGGGCCGGTATGCGGACGGACTGTCCGCGGGGCGCCCATGCTTCGCGATGAGGACTAGTTTCCCCGTCTTCCAACGAAGTGAAAACTGGCCCCTCTCCAAACATGCCGTGAGGAACCTCTGAAGTCGAGGCCCGAGAGCCCCCAAGGCCAGGACCCAGGCTTTTCCAGGCAAGCCGTCGGGCCCTGGGGCGGTGTTCTTGGCCTTCATCTTGGCCACCGCCACCCTCAAGTCTACCCCGGTCACCGCGGGAACAGTGACGTCGTCGTCGTGGTCCATGCCGGGCGCCGCCGAAGGCGGAGCCATGGGCGGAGGAGCGTGCTCCCCTCGCGCAGGGAACAGAGCGCCAACGACGCCCTCGACCAGTTCCTGCCGGAGACTCTGCGTCAGTGGGGGCGCCCAGATGCGGAGCTTGCTCCGCACCATTTTGTAAGGACGTCCCCACGGGTCTGCGTCAAGAGACTCCAGCAACTCCTGGTGGGCGCGATTCTTAGACTCTAGAATCGCGCCCGAGAGAGCGTCTTTGCGTCTCTGTACCCCTGGTATAGCTCCGCCTCTCGAGCCACCGCATCCACAGGCCGGATGCGGATTTGGCGGTACCTGGTGTACCGGCGTCGCGCGGCATAGCATGCCGCCTGGAGCGATGCCAGCTCCCGCGACCACCAGTACACCTTGCGCCGCGCTTGGCTTCGGCGGACTCGGGGCATTGCCGAGTCGCAGACAGCGGACATAGCCTCCCGGAACCAGTCGGCCTCGTTATTAACATCGTCCGGCCTGACCGGTGCTTGCGCCCAGGACTGGACGATGGAGGCTTCCAGGAGGAGCTCCCTGTCCAGCTGTCTCAACGCCCAACGTGGACCACTTGGGGCCCGTCGGACTGGCGCGCTCGAGGGATCGGTGGAGACGTCAAACCGGATATACCGGTGGTCCGATAGCATCTCCACCGCCTCCATTACTCGCCAGTCGACAACACGCTGCGACAATGCGGGGCTGGCAAACGAAATGTCCACCACGGACTCACCCCGCATCCGCACACACGTGGCGACGGAACCCCGGTTGAGGACGTCCAGGCCAACCTCCAAGGCCCAGTCCTCAACCATTCGCCCCCGTACATCCGTGTACCGGGAACCCCAAGCCTGGCTCTTGGCGTTGAAGTCCCCCAGCACGACGACGGGAAGCGAACCGTACTCGACGACGACGTCGACACTCAACTCCCTGAGGGAGTTGTGGAATTCGGCGAGAGTTCGGCTCGGAGAGAAGTAGCACCCCACTACGACTATCCCTCCGAACCGGGCTGCGACACAACCCTGGCCCCTCTTCACCCTCTCGTGGGTCAGGGTACCGGCGGCGGCCGACGCGATGATGGCCACCGAGCCGCTCAGGTCCTCCACCCAGTCATTCCTGGGCGGGACAAAGTACGGCTCGGAGACCACGGTATGCAGGTTGCCTCACGATGTTTTTCTTCACCGTTAAAGCAAGCGATATTTCACAAAGAATACACACATCATTTTTTAGAAAAAATCAGTGGTGTGTGCCCTTGGTATTTGAATCTGCGGACATTCGTTTCAGCAGTTCGTTCCACAACCAACTAGGCTATCGCTGGTTATTAACTTATGTTGGTATTTGTCTTGCTTGTCTTAACTTATGTTGGTATTTAAAATACGATCATATACTAGTTGTTACGAATGCTTGTCAGCAGTATTAACACCACGCAGAAATTTTAATTACCATTGACAGGGAATGGGGAGCTTGTAGTGACTCAGAGAGTCTATACAGGTGTCAAGTGCTTACGGAGATATGGGAGAACTGCATCGATCGTGCGGCTTATAGGCAGAAAATATAATATAATATATATGCATAAAATCGACGCTATAGATTTACAGAAAACGACTACGATTTATAGAGTCCCATGATGTTAAGTAGTTGTAGTGTGTTAGCAGTAGTAGTGTTATATGCTGTCCCACTGCTGGGTATGGGCTTCCTATACTACTGAGAGAGATGAGGCCTTAGTCCACACGCTGGCCTTTACTGTTAAAGCAAAAGATTATTAACAAAGAATGTGTGTACACGTAACTTTAGAAAAGACAAAGATGAGTGCTGTTGGGTATTGATCCTGCGAATATTCGCCACGGCGTACCACTTCTTCTTCTTCTTCTAACTAGCATTAGGTATAATGTCCTGCAAAATGCAATATAACACTGCTTGCATATTGCTGCGTGGCCTGGTGGCCAAATAATACGTGGCTTGAACCGGAACTATCAAGTGTTATCGGTAATCTTAACAGTAATATAATGGTTGCAAAATGTCAAAACATAGAAGCTGCTTGCTTCTTGACCCCATCATATACCACCAGCACGGTAGTTGTAAAAACTAAACCTACTGCAAATGTTTGAAATCACAATGTTCACAATGTACAGTCAGCCTCATAAGTAGCTGACCAAATTCAAAGATTCTACACATCAATTTTAATCGAAATATCCTTTATTTTTATCTATAATAAAGTAGGTAAACCTTATGATGTTTATTTTAGTGAAAAAGAGATTGTTAATACGAACATAAAAGTTTAAAGCGATTTCAGATTTTTTTTTTTTTAAGCTACTTATGTGGCTGACTGTACATTCTGTGAAAATGCATAATGTACATCATATAGGCCTGGTTCATAAAAGAGTAATTGACGTACGTACGAGGAATAGTAAGAGGCTCAATTTCAAGGAAATATTGACCTTAAGTCACTTTGAACTTTGTCATATCATTGCGTCAATAGTAAAGTTACAGATAACTTTGGGTTCTTTAGACGTGGTCTAAGTTACAAGTGGTCATACTGTATAATATTAATTCAAAATATTGCAAACTATGGCACTATTTTAATAAATATAACCTACATATATGGTAATGGAACCCTTGAAGACCTACTTTTCAAATCGATCATCACAAAATTGTTTCATGAAAAAATTTAAAGAAGAGCTTTTGATTAAATTGTAAAATATAAATACATATTATAAAATGCAATAAAACAAGAACTAAAAAACAATCGTTGTATGTTTTTGTTCAACACAAAAAAATACCAAAAACATGGATGATGGACCTTGTCAGGGACCGGGCTTTCGGCTACGCTACCCCATTATAAAAGTAAATTATACGAAGATGTTCGTATAATTTAATCTTAATAAAATTGATAGTATCGTTTCACGGGTCCAATGTCAGCGTATTTTAATTTTAGACCATTAGATTCTGGGTTCAATTTCCAGATCGGACAACTAAACATGTGGGTTTAATAATAATAATAATAATATCAGCCCTGTATTATATACTTGCCCACTGCTGAGCACGGGCCTCCTCTACTACTGAGAGGGATTAGGCCTTAGTCCACCACGCTGGCCTAGTGCGGATTGGTAGACTTCACACACCCTCGAAATTCCCATAGAGAACTTCTCAGATGTGCAGGTTTCCTCACGATGTTTTCCTTCACCGTTAAAGCGAACGATAAATTCACAAAGAATACACACATGATTTTTTTAGAAAAGTCAGAGGTGTGTGCCCTTGGGATTTGAACCCGCGGACATTCGTCTCGCAGTCCGTTCCACACCCAACTAGGCTATCGCCGCTTTTTATTCGCATGTGGGTTTCTCGATCCGAAAACAGTTGAATTTTCTCGGTATATGAATTTGTGTCTTGTAGCAATAAGCATACGGCGTTATACATATACATAAATTCGTACAAATGTACGTGCTTTACTTACCTTTCTATCTACCCACTCAAAGATAAATGGCGTGAGCTTACCCAAAGTGTATGCGGACAGTGCTAAAAGTGATGAAATCTGGCTGTGAAATATTGTAAACTTCCCGTAACCTCGGAATCGACATGCGGTTACTCAGTGCGGTTATATTCGCGAATGACAAGCGATTGACATTTTATGGAAATACGCAGTCGAAGTCATTAAAACTTAGTAATATGTTTGCTTAAAGGTTGAGTGTGTGAAAATGTGTGTATATAAAATTCCACGTAGGCCGGCATAATTGTACCGACTCATCATCATCTCAGTCTATGTTTTAGTCCACTGCTGGTTCTAGGCATCCTCCAATACGTGTTATCTCATCAGGTTTTCGGCCGAGGGGCGGATTGTACCGGCTGCCGAGGGTTAAACATCCTTCGCCAGTCAACACTCTATCTAGACCCTACTTTATATGGTATCAGGTGCAACTGAGTTTCCCATGCCTATAAAAAAAAATAGATTTTCTTATATGGCCTAGGGCTAGGCTATTGACACGCTGGAGCATAATACCGAAAGTTTTCTCGATCTAGTAACAAGTATTTTACTTTCTAGTGTCCAAGTCAAGATAGACAACGCGGAAAAGCATTACATCTTGCTTTAATTAAAAAAAATAATCGTACTGTTTTATTGCATTTATTTTCAACTTTACCCGCGGCTCCAGCAGTGAAGTCTATTTCCAAGATGAGAAGTAGCACTCAGCTAGATGATGCACTTGAGATTTCCATTTCAAGCAAACTGTCATTGCATTCTTGAGCACTTCCAGTCAGCTTATGTTTTAGACCGAGTAGTTGTCTAAGGCGGTCCTTGGCACGAGCGGGCTCATAAATTTTTGTTCTCCTGTCTAGGAGCGATTTATGAGTTCGAAGATACGCGGCCAATGGAAATTAGATTGTTATTATACCATACTCGTCTAATGGTAGATATTGAACGTTACTGATAAGTGGCTGGTGACTAAGTCATAGAAGTGATTGATTAGAGCAATTTCTTTGATTTAGTTTAGTTTTTACGACTAGCCTCCAGCTTGACGTACATTCCTTCTGAACAATCTGATCGCGGGCAAATTGGAACCAGAAAAATGTATATAAAATATTGCCTGACTTGGCAATCGAATAGAAAGAAAGAAGAAAGAATGAATTGTATTTTGCAACAAACACACGATACATTCATAAAAAAAAACAACCGAAAAATACAAAAAGATCTTAAAACTATGATTGTTACAAAAAAGGCTCTAACTTAGCAATATGTTGATATTGAAGCCAGCGCTTTTCTTTCGTTGGGCCGTTCGTTTGAATTCAAGCTATCTATATCCTATATACAGTCACTCGACCAAGAAGATATACAATCACTGTCTAAACATAAAAACGCAATTTATATTTATGACTATTCTACTATCAAAAAACTTAAGCATGAAAAAGCATTAAGCGGTCCAGTTTTTAGAAGTCACGTGCCAAAGCATCCCCAGATGAATTTGAGTGGGTACTGTCTGCGTGAGTAATAAAAAGTCTGATAATTTTTCTAACACATTTTCTCGAAGGTTAAAACTTCTTTTTGGATGTTTTCATTCGATTTTATGAATACGAGAATATTATGTGGATTTGATTTATTGTACGGACAGATTTTTTTCTATAATAATGGTGTATATTAATAAATCTGCTGAAAAAATTGCCATAGTTAATTACATTTTACAAATTGGTAAATTTATGTTGGATTTTGGACGCATTTGTCTACAGTATGTATGGCCTCGGTCGAGCCGGGATAGTAACATACATACTTAGGTCATAGAAAACCGTCATGCAGTGAAAGCTTGCTGTTGAATTTCGGCAATTAAGTGAGATTACTGTACCTCTTACTAACTGTTTACCTTTCCTAATCTCCATTTTGGAATCATAAATGTATTTCAATGGTAGAAATGATTAATTATTGATTTGTTCGATTTTCAACATGTGCTTTAAAAAAATATAAGTGAAAATAATAATACTTAAACTTTTTCAAATATTCACACGGGTTACGCCATAAATAAACTTCGGATAACCTAATCAAGTAATGTATACATTATATATAATAATGCAAATATCATGTCGGAGCCTGCGTGACGATTAGATTGAATCTCCTTGAGTAATGTTAGCTTGACCGAAGTGAGGTCACTTCTTATGATTTGTGGTACGCAGAATTTGTGATAAGTCTTTGCCATTGAAAAATAAATCCTATAAAGTCTATGAATGTGTAGTATTTTTGATTGTTGTATTTTGAGAAAATATACATTTTTATTAATACGAACCAAAATTGTATGAATTTTGCTTATGTGCCGAAAATGATTTTATAAATCATTCTTATTTAAGTAATGTTAATCAACACCAATAATTTTTATTACAAATAATATCGAATAAAACCAATATTTTCTGCAGTTCTAATAAATTAGAAATACTATAAATTTCGTTAAAACTGTCACGATTACGTAACTTCCTTTCCATTTCTCACGGATTTTGTTGTCGGTCAGTGGAAACAGTGGTCCGGGATAATCATAATGTATGTGATGGGCCCGACAACCTCCTGGGATTAGGGCTGGGTAGATCTGGATACATGGCGCGCCAATAGAGGATTCTGCGGGTGTAGTTTATGCGCATATTGAATTGCGTTGAGAGGAAAGATGAAACAACTGTGTATGGAAAATAAAATACATTTCCCGCTGTGGTATCGGATTATGCCACGTATATTAAAATGTAACATCTTTTGTATATAATGTGGAGTGCAATAAACTTTGAATTTAAATTTATTTAGAAACTACTTCAAAGGCAAATAATAAATGACTATGTTATCTTACTTATGTCATCTTTCTATCTTATGTTATCTTATTTCTTCCAAATATTAAAAATGCAAAAGTTTGTGAAAATGTATCGATGTTTGTTAGGAGTAAATGCAGAAACGGCTGAACGGATTTTGATTAAATTTGGCACACCTGTAGATCATATCTTATGATCATCATATATTAATAAATAGGCTACTTTTTATCCTGGTAAATAGCTGTCATGGAAAAAAAACTTAATTTTTAAATAGATGGTGCTGACGCTATGGACCGCTATAGTGTTTTAGGGAGTTATGCAGCGGAAAGGTTTTTCAGGCGGGCGAATTCGTGGGCGACACCTAGTTAGTATCTAATGTAAGGTTCGGATGTGAAATGGTTTCGAATTTCCATTACTGTTAATATAAGATATGAATTTTTACCCACTAGAGCATTGGTATGCGATATTTTAGTTTCATCACTTATTTTTAGTAGATGACAACTGCTGTGTATAAATGAAAATGAATACCAAACAAATTATTGATGCGTTGCAAACCTAAACGTTCATGTAAGCCTTAAATTCTTTTCATCATTCAAACGTCAATGCAAAACAATAAAAATAAACACCAACCATTATCCAACCAATTACAGTTCGGCAAAGGCACGCCCTAATGCTTCGTTGCCTTTCATCAAAAGAAAGATTTCATTAGGTCGTAAACTTTTGTTGGCAAATCTTTTCACTTAGGAATCGATAGCGTACCCATATTAACTATTGTTAGAAGTGTGCCGTAAACTAAAGTTATCTTTAGTGGAGTTGCGATACCTTAACAGTTAACGTTAACGTTTGCGTTAACGTGAATGGCTGTTAGGGTATTGAAAAGGTTGGTTACAATTTGCCTTCTAATATATGTAACTATAGGTACCTTATAAGTATGGGAATAGAAATGTGCTTTAAATTTAGATCGGTTAATTGGTTTACGACCAATTTCAATTAAATTCCCAATATTAATGATTGTGTTATGTATTATGCCTTTTGTAAATAAATAATAATTAAAAAAAATCTTCCATCTGATCCCAGAATAAATTAGTCCAATTGTGTCATTAGTAAGCATGTCAAAAAATATATATTCTGATGAGTACATTTTTACGATGGATTGAAAATATCGATTATACTGATCGATTGACTCCGGTTCTATGTATGCTGATCCTAGTTTACATTAATCTCAGTTAGAGCAGTTGATATGATTTTACAATGATGATTGGTTTCCTATTCAATTATTTACATTAAATCAAACTGTGCCGTGTATTGACTTAGCACTAATTATGCACTAAGGATATTCATATGGACATGATACCTATCGCTTGTCGTTCCATGACTCTCTTTGTTCTTATCGACTTTCTACAATTTAAGATTATTTAGTCAAAAAACGTCAGGTATAATCAACCTTTATGTGGAATTAACGGCAGAATGGTTTCGTTAAAGAAATACATTTCAACTAAGAATACAAGAAATACCGGAAGATAAACGCGATTAGGTGCGTGGTGTGCTTACCCGATGTGTTTCGATTGTATTTCCACATCGCTTGCAAAATATAAAGGTTGTCTTAAAACGGATTTAAGAAGAAATGTCAAATGGAGCATAAATATTTTATTCTTTGCTTCATTTTAATTTATTGTGTACATTTGTATTTAATGCTATAAACCTGGAAAATAAAATACTTGTATAAATTGTACTAAAAGATCGTCAAGCTGTTCTTACTATGGCTAAATCTGATGGTTATATTAGTCTTATGATTTCTTATGTTTATGCAAATGTTAGACATTAAAATAAAAATATTGAATAGATTTTATCGCGGTTTTTTATATTATAATTTTCTTCCGACATTTATTCTGCGTAGATCGGACAACCAACAGATAAAAAAAAAATTGAAGTTATATAAATGTAAAATGTAGGTAAATATTGTCACTTTGACTTTGCGGATGACAAACACCTCAGTTCGTCCCGTGACCACAAAGACTGCAAAGTCTTGGAAACGTCGGGAGAAAATTTGAATATAAATAACCATAATAAAATCCGTAAAATAGTTTTATTTTTATATTCGTCTACTGAAATTTAAAAGGTATGATATAGCAATTCTCATTGTTCGTAATAACTATGCGGACCTAAAACACAACTGTTTTGAATAATGACTGATCAAAAAGACAACCTGTTTGATATAATTTATCACAGAAGAAAGTCGCGAGAAAATCTAACATAGTATTTGTTATTCTAAAATCCTGGAGGGCGAAAACAATTTCTATTTAAATGTTGACTTACACTATGTATCATAAAAAATAATGTAGTTTGTGCACAGCGAATGTTGCCTCGGAGCATTGAAGTTATTATTTGAATTTTTCATGATAAACTCCTAAAACACGTTTAAAGTTTAACATCGTTACGTCAGCAGCGAGAAACGTGAAACGAGACAAAGAGATGTTGTTTTGAATTGTGTTACTGAAATTAAATCGCATTTCGTTTTATTTGTATAATGTACGTATTTTATGAGTATGCTATATAATGGTTTTAGCATGGGGTTCATTTTATTTCAATTTTCTTTAAAAATATGTCACTGATTTCATGAAATATGGGTGATAATGGTATGCACGCTTTAGATATTTGTCAATAGATAAATGGGACGGTTTGACTACCTAGTCACTACACACATATTACAACCTAGTAACAGTGACCACAAGAAACTGTTGAGAATGGATAGATTATTTTCGCAAGGTTAGATATCCGGAAAGCCAATTGTCAACCGCATTCGATCCAATTATCATCTCTATCCCTTTGAATTAAGATACAACACATTGCTATCTGTGGGATATTTGTGTTCACTTGGATAGCGTCCACTGTTTACTTCGAGAAATCCATAGTGGCCTACATAAGTGAAAGTAAATGAAAAAAAAAAAACTTATATCTGTCGTTATCAATGTGCTGGTGTGCAAAATTATTTACACTCTTTTATCGTTCTGTTAGATCAAATCGATCGTCTAATGAAGCCCTCCGCGGTGAAGTATTAGAGATCGCAATCGGGGCAACCCTCCAATCGATCAGAGATAAGGATTTGGTGCTGGGTAATGATACGCGTAATTAATTTTAAGGTATTGCGTTTGTAGCGTCGTTTATTTTCTTTAATACTTTACCAAAAAAAGTAAATTTATGTCCTAGTAGTTCTATAATATTAGCATTGTTAGCAAATATTATGGAATTGATTCGGCAATATTGAATGGTCGAATCTATCTTGAGACTTTAATATCTTTCAAAAGTAGAAAAATGTTTGAGTCTAAAATAAGCAGACTTTGATTATAATTATATAATTTGTCATTCGTAAACCTCTCTAAAAATCCTGATAATTAGCTGGTAGATAACAACATAATAACAGACTTTTAAGTGTCGCACAGACGCCGTCAAGTTTTTGCCGATCAATTTTAGCAACTAATTGCTGAAGCAATTTTCACTTTTGTAGGATAGTATTTCTCGACAATAAGGCAAGAAATGAGGCGCAACGTCTTACATAAAAAAAATACTGATTTGCTGTCTATGGTCCTCGATTTGACCAACGATAAAGTTCAAAATTAGTAGTATTCATTCAAAAACATCTTTGTGTCATGCGAGTTCAATCTTACCGCTCCATGATGTTACGCGAAGTTTCCTCATTCATATTCAATGAAACGCCATGTACTGAGATTATGCAACTGTAAAATACAATATTATTACTGAAGCTTATAAACTTTGGGAAGATTTGGACTGTATTAAATTATAAAATTAGAGTTGCTTTTATCCGAGTACTTTGTTTTTATGGTACAACACAAAGACTTTGCATGGTTGAAGTCTTTGAAAATGGAAAACCCTCACCAATGTTTTCTCAAACCAATTTAATTTTTTTTAATATTTCGTTTATACGGGGAATATCAAATGTTTTTTTTTAATTAAAAAAATAAATAAAAAGAAAGGTATATTCTGATATGCCACACAATTTTCAACTCTATTTTAAATTGTATGTTAAAAGTTTTAAGATTTCGTCATAAAGGAACCAACGTACGTTAATAACATACATTAATTGTGTCGACCACATGTTGCTTCACAAAATATATTTCCAATTACATACTTTTCCAATTAAGACACATTTCTTTGGATTTATCCTAAGGTTTTTCTTTTAAATTAGTTCTCGGAAAAGTCGTAAAAATATTTATGATTTCGTCTTGAAAAACTTCTTAAATTTCATATTTCAGATGTGCTTTGAATATTCTAATGAGAGTATTGGTGTTATTTAAATCTTTGATAAACATAATTGAAGTATGTAAGTACTTTATTAAATAAAGCTGAATAGCTTATTAATTATAACTATAAATATATATAGTTTTAGTATATCGCCTCGGTCTAGTGGCAGTGTGTAAAATATTCGCAAAGGAAGGTAATGGGGTCGAATCCCAAACAGGATAACAAATCCAAAATCTACATTGGGGTGGTAAATTAATATCAGTAAATATGATTATCATTGGTAGTCCAATTACCATAAAAATGTAGGTCATGTTCTATGTTGAGGGGCTCCTTTTCCGTACTTAGCTCGTAGCAAGTCGGGCCGTTGTGCGTGATATGCCAGCTATTCGTCTAGCCAGCTCAATTCCTTTCAGAAGTGTAGGATCTTCCTGGTTCCTCCACTGACCTCTCGGAGTAACTCCGGTGTACCGAGGATTTCAGCCCGTTGTGCAACTAAATTAAAGTCATATGCAATACATTTATTCGTAACCGTCATTAGATTGTGGATGCGCACGTAATTATGACGTAATAACCTACATACATACCTACATAATATATTCTGCAGTAATTAATAATAATTCTGCCTTGCTATCCGATTGTATGGGAATGTGGTTAGGCTTGCCGGTATTATCCTAATTGTGGTTACCACTAATGAGTTACATACTATACTATGGTATGAGCGCTGTTTACGGCCAAGATAATGAGCTTTCAGATACGACGTGTTCAAATTATAATAAGACTAGATTTGCTCCCAGCTTCTCCTATGTGAATTCGATTTGTGACAAATATTTTAAAGAGCCTTCGTTGGGGTTCAAGTATACTCCGTGTCAAATTCATCGTAAGGGGTTTTGTAGTTTGACCGAAAAAGAGTAGAGAGGAATTTCGCTGTTATTTATATTCCTTTCAAAATTATATTGCATCATCATACATTTTCTTTCATAAATTAATATAATAGAAGTCTATTTAATTATTAAAAAGAATGACAAATTTCTGCAGTTATACAAATATAAAATTTTAACGTTGGTCTGTTATAATTAACAAGCACTTCACGCTGTAGATTTTGAAAATATACCATTGTTTTATAATATTCGTGTATTATTCGTTGTAGTCTTTAAAGTAATCAAATAAAAATAATTAGCAAGGATTATAACTTTATTTATATATTCATAATAGTAACAGCATGTTACTATGTTAGCACATTTGGTGAAATATTTTTACAGATCCATTGGAGCTAGTCCTACTGTAAAAGCGAATGCCCAAATCTGTCTCATTCTTTAAAGGATAGACTTGTGAAATTATTTATATTTTAGAAAGCTATTTCCGAAATTATTCCAATTCATTTGATAGAAATTCATTGCGGGGTTTGTTTATATAAATTAATTATTTATAATTTTTTTTAAATTACTTTACGCACATTCCATAGAATTGATTTACGGAGTTTATTTTTTATAATAAAATAAGGCGGCATTTGATTATGTGGAACGAACTTCACACATTCTGCTTTATACATATTTTGTTAAGTTGCAAGACTTTATATACCTACATATTTAACTTTTAAAGGACTTATACTCTGGGTAGAAACTATTATAAATATGGTAAAAAGTTCATCACAGTTTTTGTTACCGATTCCTTGAGTGACGTTTGATAATAACTAGGCTAAGTGTAAGTTGTTGTTTTATAAGAACACACATTATTATTAAAGAAAATATATTATAGAGATATCGTTTTTCGTCAAAAATAAATAATATTCTGTATATCGGAATATTCTCATTAGAAACTGCATTCGTAATCGTCACGTTTAGTTAGACAATATGTTGAATCAGAGCTCAAAAACATTTCAAAACACAACTTCCACATCTGATTACTACATTTAATGATATTAGAATTACTTTCCAACTTATTAAAGTTATTTTCCCAATTAATTTTTAACTGGCAATATTAAGTCTAATCTCATGGTCTCCCTTTGGTATTGCTTTCCGAGAAATTTCATTTCTTAAATGAAACTTCTGTAGCTTTGATGTTAATATGGCGTGTGACGTAAATTCGGATTACTTTTTCGCAAATATTTGTTGGAAAGCGTATATTTTACTTGACAATATCTTCGGATTATGTTATATATATTGAATGGGTTTGCGTTAAGTATTAAGATTAACAATTAAATGTATTGTTTGTGATTATCTTATTCTTATTTATTATAAGATTTTTATAGTAATAAATACTTAAAAGCCAATTTTTATTCGATTTTATTTCATAAATAGCATTTCACAAAAGATTTTCTTAATAGTATTTCCCCTTTGACGTATATTCTATAGACACGAAAGTCCATATACACTATTTGTTCAAAATCTGAACTAAAGTGGCAACCAAAACGTCACTGTTATCACATATTTATTCACTTGAACAACAAATAATTTTACTTACACTTGATTCGAGTTCTTGTGTTATGGGCGTTACTCCATACAAAACCACGCGCTGTAAATGTTGAAATCATACTAAAGTTGATGAACTGTACTGCAATCCGTTGAGAACGGATTGCAGTACAGTTGAGTCGAACACAATAAGTATACGGAACGCCAGATCTAGTACGTAGTACATATATATCGATGTATTTACCTATACAATTTCATGTGTGTAATAACTGGATGAAACAGTTACGCGTAAGAAATGTGTAAGAAAACTACGGCATGCCTATGCCGCAGAGGCGACTACTACAAATTAATTAAGCCACAAAACTATCTATACCTATATACTTAAATTTTAAATTTAAGTAGCAGAAATAAAGGCTCTTTTATTTTATTTTTACTTTTATTTAAGTATGTAATAAACAATATTACCGCAACTCGACATTATACCTGTCGCACTAACAGCGTAGGCTAAACAAGATTAGTTCCCAATATGACGTGACCCTTCTTTACGCAAGGGAAATCACCTGCGTGGAAAAATGTGTTTGGTAAACTTGTTTTCTCGTAAACTTGAAGGTTTGTGACATTTCAAAGAATTGCTTAAGAATCCAGGGGGATGGCTGCTGATATAGGTTTAGAATTAGCCACACTGAGGAAGATATATCTTACTGCTTCAATATTTATTTATTTATTTATAAAGATATACTAAACAGATTACTGACAATTATTATCTAAATTACATTACAGTGGATCTAATGGCTAGTCAGAATCCAAATAGAAGTGTATACAACTTATTCAAATTAGGTGACACGTACATGTTATTTAGTTACAAAATAATAATAATAAATATAAAATATGTTGGCTAAGGTAAGGCAGACGATGTGGGAGTTGTATTTGACTTGGTTGCTGTGGATAATATGTGTTTTACTGAGCGTCGGAAAGTATAATATTTTGAAGTGTGAATATCAAGTGCGGGATGTTTTATAGATAGTTCATTATACAGGCGACACATTCTTGTAAGAGGATTATAGAAAGATGTATTATTTTTGCATACTTGTAAGTTAAACGTCCTCATAGGTAAACGCGGATTATTCTTCGTGTTAAAATTTAATAAGCTTAATAAGTATGATGAGTCCAATTGATTGTGAAGTAATTTGTATAGATGTAATAGATCTTGTTGCCTGCGACGATTTTCGAGTGGGGTTACATTAAATTTTAATAATCTGTCACTGTGACTAATGAGTTCTCGACCAAAGCCACTCTTGTAGCTCAGAATCTTAAGACACTTCTTTTGGACACTTTCAATATTTTCAGAATGGACAATGTAACACGGTGACCAAATAACAAGGGCATACTCTAGCACACTACACACAAGACTAAAATATAGAGTGAGAAAGCTTTTTGATGTTTTGAAACCCTTTGTACTCCTAGTTATGAATCCAAGTGATTGGTATCCTTTGCTCATAACATATGCGTAATGATCACGAAATGTAAGTTTCTGGTCAAATAGAACTCCGAGATCCCTAATTACAGTTTTTGATTGAAGACTTTGGCCTTGTAGCGTGTAGGTGTGTGTTATTTTGTATCTCTTATTCGTGAAGGTAATAACAAAACATTTGTTTATGTTTAAAAACATCCTGTTTTTGTTACACCAGCCATAGACGGTATTAATGTCCTTTTGAAGATCAAAGCAGTCTGATAAATTGTTTATAGATTTGTAGATTTTAAGATCGTCA
Organism: Manduca sexta; assembly: GCF_014839805.1. Lineage (NCBI taxonomy): Eukaryota > Metazoa > Arthropoda > Insecta > Lepidoptera > Sphingidae > Manduca > Manduca sexta. The sequence continues at coordinate 8,120,317 of NC_051126.1, forward strand.
GCATATAATAGACAAGGACACGTTAAGTTGTAGATTAAGTCATTTATAAAAACTATGAAGAATAATGGCCCCAAATGCGATCCTTGAGGCACCCCGGACGTGATGATTATAGACGATGATGTGAAACCTTTGAGGGCAACTAGCTGACTTCTACTGTTGAGATATGACTCTATCCAACGCAACAAATTTCCATGAATACCATGACTAGATAGTTTTCTAACTAATAAAACGTGATTAACTTTATCAAAAGCTTATTGTATTAATTATAGATTATTTAGTTATACAATTATTCCCTTTTATGTATTTATAATTGTACTTTCATATCGACGGACGAAAGTCTAAATTGACTTACGTGTAATTTTTTGCGATTATATTTTATACATATTTGGAATCAGTATTTTTTTTGTGTACTTTGAACCCAGTTTCCAATATTACGAGAAAAGGGCCCTTAAGTCAATTAGACTTTCATTTGTCAATAATAGTATAATCTATGGTGTAATTAAGTTAAATAAATGTAAAATAGATTTGGGAATAAAGGGCTGTTAGTAGAGAAGTTTTAATAAACCACAAGTAAAAAGTTTAAAATGATAAATTGTATAAAAAAAAATGTGTTAATGTGTTAAATGTGTTAAAGTTTAAAATGATAAGTAATTAACAAGGATTCCTTTTGGTAGTCGCATTAGTAACAGTTTGGGCTTAACACTAAAATCAACTATCATTAAAATGTACGTATTATGCGAAAGGAAAGCGACATTAAACGTTCATAGTATCGAAGAATAATACATACCTACCGATAACAAATTAAACAAAATAATATATTAATTTGACACCTGAACAGCATAAGCAAGTGCTAGCCAGACATGTCGATTCCAGACTAGCAGAAACTAATTTAACTAGTATTTGTCACGCTACAAAGTCAAACATAGGATTTCCTGTAGTGACGGTGCATTAATAGTTCAGTTTTCCACAATTATGTTGTTCGTAATACACACCAACTGATTGTCATTTCGGTAATACATATATATTTAGAGAGACATTTGCAAAATATAGTAATGTAAAAATATTATAATTAATCTGTAGAGAGGTCAATTCTGTACATGAAATATATTTCCAAAATAACTATCAGGGGGTGATTAGGGATCAATACTGATGCCAAAAATGCAATTAGTAAAATTTTTGTCTGTCTGTCTGTCTGTATAACCGTTATAGAAACAAAAACTACTCGATGGATTTTAATGAAACTTGGTACAATTATTTGTCATACTCCTGTGGTGGTTATAGTATACTTTTCATCAAGCTACAATTAATAGGAGCAGAGCAGTGAAGGGAAATGTAGGGAAAACGGGAGAAGTTACTCCATTTTTTAAGCTTCCGTCGCGTGTGCAACCTTAATGGTTACAGCTACACAGAAATCATGCATGACGGAAATGTTCTCCTTAAAATTATGTAAAAAATGTTCCACGACAGCATATGTCTATCTTTTATGGTTGACTCACAATAACACGTGTAACTCCCGATAGCTTAGCAGTTCGAAGCTTTCTCATTATATTTGTCTACTCTTACGTTTATAACACTCTCGATCATCCCTAATTAAAAAAGTTAACATTATTAAATATTCCATAAAAAAGAATCATAGTAATCGGTATAGAAACACCAAAGTTATACATGAAATACGCTAATAATAAGCCATCATGCGTGAATACTGAATCATGCTATAAGGATTATTTTTGTATATATATATAAGGTCGCGAACGCACAGGCAGGCGGCTTGCTTGGCTCCTAGAGGCTAGCGAATCACCTAGCGAGTAGCTTCGTAAAACGAACATTCTCGAACGTTCGCGACCGGCTCCATTTTTGAAGTCCGAAATCCACGCGGGCGAAGCTGCGGGCGGAAGCTAGTGTAAGAATATTTTCCCACTAAATAATAGCATTACTAAAAAAGCAACATAATACTCCACGACAGAATATTCACTGAGTTGTACTAACCGACCAAAATGGAGAAGCCTTAGCAGACCGCCGAGAAGGCTGACAACGTTGACATTTCTCCGTGTATCACCATCGCGACAACCATGGCTAATCTGCCAAAAGTACAACTAACAAAAAGTAGCGTTGACAAAACAATATATACTACACGAAGATAGTTATTTTAGGAACTATAAATCCGAAACTTGTGAAGATGTTTGGATATTAATTGGACTATACCGGGACACCTCTTAATGTATTTAGGTGATATTTGGTACACAGACAGATTGTGTCTTGGATTGATATATGAAATATTTTTTATCTCAGAAAAGTACCTACACATTGTCAATTTTGTTCCATAAAAGATTTATAACGCGAAAGCCGCGAGCAAATATACTTTAATTATAAGGAAAAACGATAACTCAGAATATTAAATTGTCAACAAACTATCTAAAATAATCATGTTAAACCAAATTAAACCCAGGAAGCCTGTAACTACAAAGTTTGTAACCGCGCCAACTATCGAGTGCCTTGAAACCGATAGCAGTCCAACACTATCGGACTTCACTGTTTCAAGTGTCCAACCGAATTTTGTTTTCATGTATTTAATTTTATTTTCCTTAAAAAGGAATTTGATTGTGTTTTAAATTGTATAAAATGTATTTATTTATTTATTTACACTTCATATACATACATGTATATCGGCGGACTTAATGCCAAAGGCATTCTCTCCTAGTCAACTTAAGGGTGGTGCAGAGATAAATAAGGTAGGTGCATCAAGGATATTAATTAATAATACATAAACATACATAAAAGAACTATAATGTATAACTATATTAAATAAAAACAGAATATAAGAAATATTATAAATACATAAGATACAGATTATAAATACATAAATATATATTATGCACGTACAAAATATCAGCTCTTGCTCGTGGCACCACCTGCGTGAATAGGTTTTTCCGGGATAAAAATCCGTTTTATATTTTCCCAGGATAATAATAGTCTATAGCGTTCAGGAGTATTGTGAGCTATTAGTGAAAAAAAAACTGATTTTTGTTCTTGAGATTAGCGCTTTCAAACAAAAAGAATCAGCTTCATATATTAGTATAGATGAAAGGTTATGTTTCTATGAAAGATGGCATATTTTCGGTATCTTATTAATTACTGAGAATTTCAATCATCCAAATAGTTTAACTGTAAACTTATCTTTTTAACAATAAAAACGGAGTAAACAAAATATAAACTGGAATAAAATCACGGCTGAAAAGCTGTCCATTTTAATAAACCAGCCATTCAAATTTAATGAATATGTGCAGAGATAATTGAATATTTAATGTAATCAATTAACGTCTGATAATCTTGTATCGTTCAATAAAAGCTGGGCTCATAACAGACAACTCTATGTAATTTTACGTTCATCGGATTAATTTTAAATAAGTGAAATGTTTCGATCGGCTCTAATTTTGTTTGTAAAACTCGTTACTTCGCATAAATAATTAAGATTATTGGTTATTAAAGTAGCTTTAACTCTGGGAGATTGAAGTTTGTAAGGATGGTATTAATTTTAATTATATTTGGAATGTATAACGAAATAATCCGATTTATTTGAAAAATATTAATTAAAATTTTAGTCAAAAGTAAAGGTTTTTATTGATGTATAAGCAAGTTAGACAACTCATTTATTTATTTATTAGTTATGCCTTACTAATTAAAAACACAAACAAAGCTTTATCATTAAGATAATAATTTAAATATTCAAATGTATGTTTCTTAATTACAAGTAAGTAAGCTAAATTATTCACAATCAATTTGATCAACATTTAATATCAGTAATTACATTGATAGAGCTTGTCATAATTTTAATATTTATAATATTATGTATTAACATTATAGGGCATATTGTGAGTACTTAATACTACAACAGTGGCGAAGTGTCCATACAAGCCAATTCCTACCGGCTTCCTTTTTAGATTTATCTACGTTTGTCTCAGTTTTTGTTTTCTGTTAAATTGGCCGGATATGTTAAATATGGCAATTATTTGATGATTCGGGTTACCTTTTGTACAATTTCACCCTTCGCCACTGTACAACACAAAGTTTATACTAACATTGTTTAATTCCTTACTAGCCGAATTTTAGCTACGGCAAGTGGCAACTAATCTTATCGGAGATCAGCCGGGTACGCATTATAGTGCACAAGTGGGTGCGCAATACTCAGGGGCACTCTTTGTTCCTTCATTCTCATAGTTCAGTAAGGCGACAATCTGATATGACCGGAGAGACATTACACGCAGGACCAACGGCTTTACAGAGGCACTGGGGTATCTCACCGCTAATTTTTTAAATCTGAGTTTCGACTTTTTAGATGGAGAAGCCCAATCATGGTTATTTTTTGGCTCGACCCGGAATTCGAACCAGGAACTCAGCGCGGTAATCGTACACGTACCGCGGACAAATACAGTTGATTTTGACTGCCTCGGTGTAGTTACACCGAGGCAGTCAAAATCTAACATATTACTGTCATAAATGTATTCATTAACCGTATCATATTATACACAAAACATTACAATATTACAATTATGATTGAACATTATTGCATTTATTAAGAGGCATATTATTACTGTATTTATAACGACTACATATTCAAAAAAATTAAAACTGTACAATGCGCTTTTATTTTATTTTTTCAATCACAACTATCGATAGCAATTTTTCGTTAGAATATAAACCGCCAGTGCCATCAGATTGCTGGTTTTTTATCTAGAAATATTTTAATAGAATTCGGTTTAATCCGTGGCCGAATGCCAGGCCTCTGAATGAAGTCATCGTTAAAATGAAAAACTATAACAGATATTTTTATTAAATTGATATTTCATATTTGCTGTGGTTTTTGTGTTTGCCCATTCTGTTGTATGGATGAGGTACATATTATATTTAGATGGTTTGTTGTACATATATGATAATATTCGATCATGGGTAATTCTTTATAATACCTACTATGTTGTAAGTAACACGAACTATGTGGCATTTTTAGTACCCTTAGAATCGAATCAAATATTAAAAGATCGTACCTATCACAGAAATCGAATCCACGATCCTTTAGCAATTAGCACAGAAATTGATAACCAAACATAATTGTATTTTCGCATATTGTATTAAAACGGATTTCAATAACTGCATTTTCTGATTTATGTAATCAAGTTACGTATAACGACATTTTCATGTTACATGCGCTCTGATAATTTCGAGTCATTTTGAGTGGAGCATTTTCTATTAAATTGTTTGGAGTTGTTGAGTATCCCGAGAGTCAATTTTTGACGAGTCATAAAACATATGACTGGCCCGATGGCGGACTTGTATTACGGAACGACTGCAGTGCAGAAGTCTTGGGTTTGATCCACGGATCGGGCATAGTGATATTGGGATTTTCTATTCAGTATCAGCTCGCAGTCTGAAATTTGTCCCCTATCTCATGGGATGAAATACGTGGCGGGAAGTGAGTGTGCCAGTTGCTCCTTTGTTTCATAGTTTTTTTTGGACAAATTAAAATATTTTACCACCTACTGTTACTACTATCAATAGTACAGAAACAAAACTAGCAACGAAAAAGGCAATGTATTTCAGTCAATAAGAATCTCTATCAGTGTAGAAAATGCCGTTGGCATTAGTTCCACCTTTAAGTGCGTATTATGTACAAAGTGTAAAAATAATAAATAAAAAGATATTCAACCATTCTAGCAAGCATAACTTTGAGCTATGTAAATTAAATTTACCCATGTACTAACTGATAACATATGTTAGTTAATGCATTTCTGTGGTCACGCTAAATGTTAATTGCTCTAGATTTTACTAGATTTTACCTGCGGCTCCGCCTGCGTGAGATAATTAATAATATCATTATTGTTTATTGTTATTATTATATACAGGGTCATCTTGACATTGCGTTACTAAATGAAACCACATACTCGTCTTCACCTTTGCTCTAATTGTGCCAAAAATCATTCATTAATAACTAATATTTTCACCAAAAATCCTGGTTTTAGTTTTCAAATTTTTTGATAAATGATGAAACTACAAAATGTGTAGTTTAATGCGAATATGGCGTGTGCGTGAAGGTATTTCTGTCTGAAAGTATGATGTTGCCGCGGCGACAAATTATCTTAGAGTAGTAGTAGTGGTATTAGGTTGCGTAAAATTAAAATTACATTTTATTAATATTTATTTTGTTCGAAACTTATACTTTTACATTTATGGTTCAAGTTACTTATTGTAAAGTTTTATTTATAATAGATAAGTATGTGATTTCATTTAGTAACGCAATGTCAATATGACCCTGTATACATATATTTTGCATTGATTAACTTTTCTTCACAACATTCTCAACACCTTTTGCAATTTAGTGACATCTTGTAGCACTTGAATAAACTATGTTTTATTTAAAGACGAATCAAAACTGTACACGCTATTGTTTTATAAAGCTAGTATTCAGATTTCACATGGCACATCAACCTGCTGCGTACAATTAAATTTGCGGTCTAAGAAGTTTAAGATCGAGTTGCTTCGTCAAAGTTTGACACCAAGGTATTGTTATACGAAAACTATTTTACTGAATTACTTAAGTTGGCTGGTTCCTTCACTCAGTAATTGTTAGAATATTGAATAGAATATTCTAGACATAACTCTATCAGTAGTTTGAATGTCATGTTTAATTTTAGAAATTGTTTAACTTTTCTCAATTTTGTTTAGTTTATGCGTCTTCATTGGAAACCGTGATGACATCATGAATGTTGGTTTTACATAATGTTTGTAGTGTAATGAAATATGCAGCTAACAAAAATAAAAATGTTATCAAAATTAATTAAACAATATTAAAATTTTAATCAATTATCTCTACAGAACGAGGAACTTTAACCAATTAACCACATACCATATGACGTAACTCAAAATGTATTGCATAGGTACTCATAAATTATTCAGATGAAATGAAAACGCAGATTTCACGATGAATATTTTTGCAAAGTTGGATATGGAAATCTCTCTGACATCAATTAACCCGTGCCGGTTGAATATTCGATACAAGCGGATTTTGAACTACTGCAACACGGAATGGAGGATAAATTTTTATCGTTATTTCTAATATCAAGTAGAAATGGGGACAAGGGGAGATTTATCTTTATATAGCATAAGCCGGCATAAGAGCAGGAAGGTCACCTGATGTGTGATCTCGGTGATCCATAACACGTTTATTTATCAGAAGGATGGACGAGCCAGGCTTTGACGACAAGAATAGGGGTTAACATGGGAAAAAAGTTGCATGGGAATCGCGTTGTCTCATCCAACATATAGCAGAACGCCATTGCCTCACGTTGTTTATTATGTATTTAGTTGCGTATGTTGCCTTATTTACCTAGGATATGCGACAGAGTTATGACGCGTGAAAATACGACTTTTGCTGCTAACAATAAATTGCTTATCATCAAATTGTTTCACACTGCCTAGTATACAAAGAGAAAAGTAGATGTATATTAAATGAGTGCACATTATTCCTTTCCCATGTTATTTATCAGACTCCAATCCTGTTTAGGTGAAATTATTTTCAAACGGAAACATTTATTTTTAGTAGTGGCCGGTAGCCGGTCTTATAGATCACTCGATGGAAAGTGATTACCTTTAAGGAAAGGTAAGGGAATTGGGATAGAGGTAAGTGAAAGGTAAGAAGGCAGGGTGGAAGGGGTTCAATGGTGGGGTTGTCCTAGGATTTCAGGGTTTACGAGTGCGATTTATTTAGAATGTACTGACCTATTTGAGGCGGTAGATATGTCATAAATCAACGATTGTGAAGTACCATTTATGGTCGAAATTAACTGACGAAATTTTGATCAAATTGTACACTTAATTTCGCATTGTTAACACTTCACGATTGTTAATTTAATCTGTGGAGACTACCGCCATTAGAACCACTAGTCACTTAATAGCCATGTAGTACAAATTTTCAAATGTTATTTTTGTTTAATATTATATAATACTTTTAATATACACTATAATCTAACACCTTAATGCAACGCTGAACTGGCGTCCTCCGCGTAAGGGTAAAAATGTGCTGCTTCCAAACTCCAACGAGTTATATGAAATTTCACGCGACATCGCCATATTTGCAGCGGCTCATATTTTATTATGATTAAAGTATGTTCGTATTTGGATTATACTTTCACGATAATAATATGAAACACTCATGTATTATTAACAAATATTCAGTAACACTTATGCCATTTATCCTCCGAAGAGGTAGGCAGAAGCGTAACTGTTACACATATTTTTCACCGTGCTTATTCTGTCCCATGATGTATTAGGGGAAGAGCCTATCACCATATCGGATACGGAGTAGAAACATCCAATCCACGACTCGGGGATCGAACTGGAAACCTTAGCACTGTAGTCGTACCGTAATACAACATATCATTAACACTAACCCCAATATTATTAAATTTATATTCCCTATATAAGTATACGAAAAAATCTTTCTATCTTTCTTTTATATCTAAAAGATTTCTTCTTTTTTCTGAAAATGTCCTGTTTTGTTACTGCTAAATCATTTAACGATGATGAATTGTTATTTTTCTAATTAATTTTCTCGAAAAACAGTAGCCCTTTAGTGTACGCAAGTCTGTCTGAGTACAGCTTTATTTATTTTATTGTTAAGTACCTAGAAGTTTGCAAGTATTCTTAAAAAAACTTGAAAGATGTCACATAATACTCAGTAATTATATAGCTACAATGTTCTTCAAACATGATTGGAATAGGGCTTGCATAATTAAAACATCAATAAGTATTTCTTTTAAAATTATCAATTATAAATATAGAACAATTTAGTAGAGTAAATAAAACCCATCAAATATTTTTCATTTAACTCCAGGCCCTGTAAGGTTCCCCAGTTTTTATGAAGGTAATCTTCGCGTAGTATTCGTACTAAATTATTAAGGTCAGGATGTGCTAGAGGTGTTTAATAAAGCGGGCTTTGCACCTTTACATGGAAGGGATTTTGGTTAATTTATTCATTAAAAAGTTCTATCTAATACTGACCGGTGGTGTTTTCAGTTGTACGAAGGTTATGATTGCCTAGTAACTGTCACAGTTTACTTAGTAAATTGTAAATAAATACTGAAATTTTTATAGTGAAATTAAATTTCCAAAAAAGTCTTTTGTCTGGAATTGTTTTTACTATATTGCGAAGTTTTCATGTAAAAATAATAGAAAAGGTTATTTCATTCGAAATTTATAATTGATAATTAGTTTCACAAATCATCGGTCTACTGATTTTGTTATAAAAAATACATAAATATAAAACACATAACACGTTTTTATCTCTGAAAAAGTAGGCAAAGGTGTAACTAGTGCAGGTTTTCGCTATTTGTATTCCGTTCAATATTGTGATAGGGAACGAGTCTATATGCTATCGGGAACGAATTTTAAATTCGGCCTAATACTGACCAGACGAACCAATATGTAAGATAATATATCTTTTAAAAATCCTTTCTATTTTGGGCCAACATATTTAAATGAAAGCCGGCAGAGCTCGGACACAATATAAGACCATTTATTCAGTATCAACCCACTTTAGTTATAATTCAAGGGAAGTCCACAAAGCTTGGGATGTAAGCGGATTTGCCTGGTTAAGAATGTTTACTTCATGGATAAAATACACAATGCTGCGCGAAATACTGAAACTGAATATGTTAATTAACCAACGATATTTTAATCCTGCGATGATCATGTGTTAAATAATTAAAAGAAAAAAAATATTAAACGTAAAATATAAAACGTTTATATTCCATAAAATATTTATGTATCCAATAAATGATTTTGTCATAATATCTAAGTATTATTAGTACTATTAATTGAATATAAAAACAGTATAAATAACTCAGTATTTTTTAATAATTGGCGGAGTTGTGTAACTAATTGAGATACAAAAAAAAACATTCTCCACTTAGGCTAGATAGCCCTAGACACAGCATAAACAAAATAGAAACAAAAGGTAAACAACAAGAATGGAAACAATTCGAGAATAGTTTACAAAATACCCTCTCATCGCCGTACATTCTGTGACAATAGTGATGTTCAAGAGATACGGGAAAATTGAATTTTCTTTTATGTTGGTTCATACTGTATCATCACGCCTAACCTTATTACACAGAGTGGGTACAAATATAATGAATTTACACATATTTTGCCGTATGTGAGATCCGTGGTGATGTTTGCAATTTGTGGAAACTATCTACATTCTTCAAATGAAGCTTATTACATACTGACGACTGAAGACATCGTAGCGTTTGTTATTGAATTTATTGGTGTATTGTTTTGTTCCCTAGATGTTTTTATGTTATAAATATGGCGGATGTTCAACCTGCAACACCTTTTGACAGTCATTGACATTTATACAGTACAACTCAAAGAGAATTATAATATACTAGATGACCCGGTGAACTTCGTATCACCTACATACATTTATTATTGTTATTTATTGTGAAACACAATTTTGCCATACAATACGTATGTTATCATTATCTGTCTCTCGCTAGTCGAGAGTACGGTTTGCACGTGAAGTAGCTCGTCGTACATTTGATTAACTTCGACTATCTAAGTCATCTTCTCCGTGGCATTTTGCGACAATAACGATAAATAAAGTTCTCACGCACTGACAAATTGATGATAGATTTTAATAATAGTCTTGAAATTTATTTATTTATTTTCTATTTTTAAGAACCCACTGACAGTTTTACACTTTATTTATTTCTGAAATGTTCTGTATTTGAACAAAATAAACCAAAGAAATCGGACCTCATAATACAACTATGAAACAGACTTATTTCTGAATACATCTATATATATGTTACAGTTCTTTATTTCTAAAAAGAGAAAAAGACATGAAATGTTTGACAGGTAGGAACATTTTGTATTGAAAACTTATATTGTCGTTTTTAGTATTTTCCGTTATTTATTATTTATGTTCGTCACCGTTTAATCCATCCCTGGACTTCCACGAATAATTCAAAACCAAAATTAGCCAAATCGGTTCAGCCGTTCTCGAGTTTTAGCGAGACTAACGAACAGCAATTGATTTTTATATATATAGACAAGCTTGCCGTTCACCTTATGGTAAAAGATACGACTGCCCTTAAATAGTAGAAACACCATCCAACACCTTGAATTACAATGCATTGTTTGGTATTCCACTGCGCTGGGCATCCTGAGACATGAAGTGTTAAGTCTTATTATGTTCAGAAGTTACACTGGCTACAATGTCCTTCAAAGCGGAACACAACAATGACTACACACTGTTGCTTGGCGGCACAAAATAGACATTGCAGTAGTATTTATTCAGGCGGACTCTTATACATGAGAGAACTATCACCAGTGAATTATGTAATTAAACACAACAAACATACATCATGCATTTATCCTCGAAGGGGTATGCAGAGGCGCAACCGAGGCAACCACTTTTCGCCAAATGTGTTCCGTCCCATGATGTGATAGGGGGCGAGCCTATCACATCATGGGACGGAACACACTTACGACCTCACGAGCCATATCGCGCACTCACGAGCCATATCGGGCACAAATTCCAGACTCAAGGCTGATACAGAGTAGAAATACCCAAATATATCTTTCCCCGACCCGGGATTCGGACCCAGGACCTTAGAGCGCTGCCGTACCGCGCATGCAGTACAACTCTGTCACCGAGGCAGTCAGTTTATGTAATTAAATTATAATAAAAAAATTATCGTACGTAATATTAATTGTCTGTCCGTCACTAACCGCGTCGGCTACGGACACGATTTTAATGAAACTCCTGACGTGACGTAGGTCATACTAAAATGTATCTTTTGTGCCGAAAAAGAAGGTTTACAGCAAAATAGAATGATATGGAAAGTACAACTTCTCATAATCATCTCATATGCGTGTATGAAAAGTGATTTCGTGAACTATTTAGGGTCAATTACAATGGAGAAATGGGTACAGTACGGGGTCGCCGGTCGAATTGAAAATTATAAAGTTCCGTTGTTGGCAACTTGCTTGAATCATTGCAAGGAGCCTCTGGGTTGAAAGGGCTCCCGACCCGAAAGGAAGAAGATCAACTTATCTCTGGGCCATAGTGCACAAACATGGCGTTCTGGCTATTTTACAGTTCACTTTTGCAAACAAAATAGTCAATAATAAAAGGTCGCCAGATTTTGCATTGGCCAGAGATCCCTTCCATAAATTTGCCACGGACATTTAATAATGATAAATGTTGTTGTGACTCCATTCTATCCTCAATGTAAAATTATTAAATAGCGCAAATAAATATTTCAATACCCTAGAATGATGGAAAAATTACTACGATCTTTATTCTTATATTATACTAGCTTTTGCTCGCGGCTCCGCCCGCGTTATACAGTTTTTCAGGCTAAAGTTTTCCGTTATAAAAGTAGTAGTTTCCCGGGAGCCTCTCAAACTGTCTCCATACCAAATTTCATCTTAATACGTTGGGTAGTTTTTGAGTTTAACACGTTCAGGCAGACAGATGCAGCGGGGGACTTTTGTTTTATAATATATTTTTTAGAACTTTTTAAGAGGAATAATCCCGTCATACATCATTGTTGCATAACTTTAACCGTTTACGCAGCGCACGCAACGGAAGCTCTCAAAACTAATAATTTTTCCCCGTTTTTGCAACATGTTTCATTGCTGCTCCGCTCCTATTGGTCATAGCGAGATGATATATAGCCTATAATACTCCGGGATCAAAGGGCTATCCAACACAAAAATATTTTTTCAGTTCAAACCGGTAGTTCGTGAGATTAGCCATTACTGCTCCGCTCCTATTGGCCATAGCGTGATGATATATAGCCTATAGCGCTCCATAAATAAAGGGCTATCCAACACAAAACGAATTTTTCAGTTCAAACTGGTAGTTCCTGAGATTAGCCATTACTGCTCCGCTCCTATTGGTCATAGCGTGATGATATATAGCCTATAGCACTACACTAATAAAGAGCTATCCAACACAAAAATATTTTTTCAGTTCGAACCGGTAGTTCCTGAGATTAGTCATTACTGCTCCGCTCCTATTGGTCATAGCGTGATGATATATAGCCTATAGCACTCCACGAATAAAGGGCTATCCAACACAAAAAGAATTTTTCAGTTTGGACCGGTAATTCCTGAGATTAGCCATTACTGCCCCGCTCCTATTGGGTATAGCGTGATGATATATAGCCTATAGCACTCCACGAACAAAGGGCTATCCAACGCAAAAAGAATTTTTCAATTTGGACTGGTAGTTCCTGAGATTAGCGCGTTCAAACAAACAAACAAACAAACAAACAAACAAACAAACTCTTCAGCTTTATATAATAGTATAGATTCCAATATTTTCAAATGAAAGTAAGTGTGGTTTCCGAGCATCAGTATATTACTGTAAAGAGGATCTAACTCAATTTAGTTCGTATTATTTTTACATTACTGATGAAGTTCCTTTGCTGAACTTTTTTTTACATACTTCGTTGGTGACCACCATACATAAGGTGTTAAATCCTACTATAGTGTGAAACATGTGAGAGTGTCTAGTTCCGGGATCAGCCTGTGTATATCCGGCTCCAACAAGCCGGCATAATTGTGTCGACTGCTGAGGGGTAAGCATCCTTCGGTAGTGTAGACATTCTGTTTAATCAGATGTCCTGAGGTCACTTTGCCGTGCAAGTAAAAAAAAAAAATCGGGTTATTACCGTAATTAAATTACTTCCATGAAAAATGTTCGCACGAAAACTAGCCGCTTTATACAGAGCTAAAGTTACCACTGACTGGACAAATTAAAAAACGTGACTCGCAATTACCAACTAAAATATATGCAATTGGCAAACAGCTATCCCTAGTCGAAGGTACGGGAGGCATTCTCGTTGTAATTGGATGAGTTTCGGCAGAAATTCCGCTCTCGGCCCGTCCTGCCGTGGAACGCCATCATTCCCTCACTTTCGTTTTTGCTTGTTTTATTAAAAGCCTATCCTCGCTTTTCTTACAATTACTTTAGACGCGTGAGGTATTTATAAATCATGAGTTTACGTTTTTTTATGATGTAAATGTTGCTTTGGAATTATATTGAACATTAAATTTTTGAGCTTGTTTATTTTAGTGCATAAATCTTTATTAATTTTGCCCATCATTCAGAAAACAAGAAAAATTAACTTGAAACACAATTCGGAAATATACATATTATAGATATATATTAGATTATATAATATCAGCCCTGTATTTTATACTTGCCCACTGCTGAGCACGGACTTCCTCTACTACTGAGAGGGATTAGGCCTTAGTCCACCACGCTGGCCTAGTGCGGATTGGTAGACTTCACACACCTTCGAAATTCCTATAGAGAACTTCTCAGATGTGCAGGTTTCCTCACGATGTTTTCCTTCACCGTTAAAGAGAACGATAAATTCACAAAGAATACACACATGATTTTTGAGAAAAGTCAGAGGTTCAGTCAGAGGCTCTTGGGATTTGTACCTGCGGGACATTCGGCTTGGCAGTCCGTTCCACACCCAACTAGGCTATCGCCATATTAGATTATAGTTATAGATATATCAGACAATCGCTATATCTCTCATTTTTGTGCCAATATTGAATGAATGCTGCTGTATAAGCAAATTCCGAGGTAGTCTTATAATTATTAAAATCAAAACTCATATCACTAATTTCTATCAACGATCATTCCCTTTAACACGTAACCTTTTTAAATATCGAACGCTATTAGAATTTCCACACGTACGGTTTATTCATATTATCTGGAATATTAATGGTCGTTGAATTATTAGTTTAATCTGAATCGAAGGGATAAATTATGATATAGAAATAATTTATAAGGAAAAAACGTCATAAAAACAGCTGACGCCATAAAGGGTCCATTCTACAGCCTTGGCCCGTTACCTGAAGAACGTCGCTGTGAGAAAAATATTGAACAAATAAATAACTTCTATTTATTTTTTTAGGAAATGTAAGCAATCATTCGGGTACTGCTGACTTAATGTACGTACTTTGGTGTACCAGTGGAAAATTAAGGATTGTTTATGCAAACAAAAAATAGATTTGGTAAAGTATTCTTACTTCAATAATATTATAACATACTTTTCCTTTCTTTTCACATTTCATTCAAGTTGTTATTATATTTGAATTCACAGTATCAGTGACTAAAACATTAAAAACAATATGATGAAAGAAATAACCAGTTTATTTACTTCAATAATTTAACTTACTCTACAATCTTCTTACATCCGCAGTCAAAGCCTTATATCAAAAGATTGTGCAGGAGTCCTTTAAAGGGTCAAACTTTGCTGACAATAGATTTATTCGCCAACTTTTTTGCCGGTCGTAAGTCATCTCACTTTTAAGTAAGTGCCGAAGGAGTTTTTGTACTATGTGTAGGTAAAGTGTGTCGTGGTGGGTTTATAAATTTTACTAGGCAGTTGGTCTTTAATACGAATGAGTCTCTGGGTAGGTACAACGTTATCATCAATTTCTGCCATCAGGCATATGCGTGCAATCACTTATGTTTTCTAGTCTATACTAATATTATAATAATAATATAAAAATAAAATCTTTATTTCACCAAAAATATTAATTGAACAAACACAACTAAAGCAATACAATACAGATTACAGATCATGAAAATGCAATATATTATGCAGAGAGAACTTTTGTGTTTGATAGTTTTGTAGGTTTGTAGGGTTTAATCTCTGGAATTACTGAAACGATTTTAAAAATTATTTAATTAATAGGAAGCTACATTACTTCTGAGTGTTATGAGTTACTTTTTATTCCCGAAAAATATTTATCCCGACAAACTTTGTCACGGGGCGGAGCATAAATTTCACCACGTTATGAGATTTAACTTTTAAGTGCGGGCAGATTCTATCAACTAAACATCTAATTGATTCTGCAATTGACGAGGCCAGTGAAAGTTTCTTAGTAGATATGTGTAAAAACATAATATTGACAGCGCGTTGCCGCTATTTTGTGTCATGTGTGACGCTACACTTGACACATTTTTTTTTTTTTGTTTTCGCGGAGAAAGTGCCTTATTACTACCGCCCAGCATTCGTGGGGGGCGACTGAGCGGTTATGCTGGGGTAACCTTACGGCCCGGCGTTGAGCCGCCCGGATTTGATGGTGACCTTCGGGCGACCGCCGGGCCGAGTCCCTAACCCTATATACAACTTAACCTATGCACGGCCTACCAGCTAAAACTCCGCGGTGGCCCGGCGCATTAGGGACGGCTGCGGGCTTCCTCTGACGTTGATGTGTCTAGTCTGCGACCGCAGCCGCCCCTGCGCGGTGCCGCCTTGCGGCCCGTCTCCTATGGGGGGGGGGGCTCAGAAGCCCCCGCGCACCGAAGGACGCCCTCGGCGTCTACGGCAGTGTGAGGCCAACAGCACACTGCCGTCCATCCCTACACTTGACACCTAACACTTCTAAGTAGCGTAGTGTTATTTATTTAATTAAATAAAACTCAAAACAGATTACAATCAAAATATTATAATTTTATAAAATATACAAACTTAAAACTAGATTGTATTCAAAAACATGCGCCGTTCTACGGGTTATACTTACTATAATTACTTAAACGTATCCCCGTACGTATGCATGTAGTGTTTATCTTGGCACTTTTAGTAGATAAAATAATAAATTTCTTCCAGTTTTTTAATATTCATAATACGCCACTGTTCAAACCTTTATAACAATGGAATCAGTGTATATATAGTTGTATACGTGCATTATGATCCTTTTGCCTTCATCCAATCAATGACGATCCCATCTCGAATAGATACGAAACGTGATTACAAAACATAAAGGAACAGAAAGATCGTTTCCTCGCTAGAATAACCGCAGATTTATAGACTGATGTATACGAAGCTTTATAAATACATTCAATAACAATCGGTCCGATGGACGAGTTCTTTTTTTGCTGTTGAATAACGAGACGAGTGTGCCGCTCGTCTGATGGTCAGCTATACGACTGCCCATAAACATAGTATATACTGATGATTTTATATTTTGAATTTTTAGTTCATATTTTTGGTTTATGGTACGACTGCAGTGCTGAGGTCTCGGGTTCCATCCCCGGGTCAGGTATAGTAATATGGGGTTTTTTCTAATAAGTATCAGCCTGGAGTCTGGAATTTGTGCCCGATAAGGTGTTAGAGTCGCCCCCTTCACATTATGGGCGGAATAAATTCGATAGAAAAGTGGGTGCACCAGTTGCGCCTCTGCCTACCTATCGAGGACAAAGGCGTGAGTATGTGCGGTTCATCTTTCAACTAAAGACCTCTTAGTGGAACTCCCACTGCTTTAAATCTTTTTTATCTTAATGTTAAAAATGGCTTTTTCAACATCATTAAGTACGAGGGACACTCGTTAAAATTTTGCTTATAGTCACATATTCCTCATGAGATATCTTTTAGGAAGCCAGTCGTAAGATTTTATATGGCTTGATAAAATATTCATGTTTTAGGACATTCTCCACGATATTACGTCTTTGTTTGATAAAGATAGGTTTCAAAAGAGCCACGTCTCATATTAAAATGCTTTCTTGTATTATATTACTCGTAAATGTGCGGATTTTCTATTCGGTCTACATATATTTATATGATATTAAATTCAACCTCGACTTTAATAGGCATTAGGCGAGTTTATCGATTCTGAAATTCAAATTATCGTACATTTTCATATAAGGTTTATTGGACATCGCCTACAGACTTCCAACCGCAAAATTCTATTTGGATACGAAAATGGTTTCGATTAAATATAGTTTTCCGAAAATCTACGAACCTCACGGCTCTCGAAACTTCCTCACGCTGGTTTGTATTTGAATGTGGATATCGTATTACAAGTCCGGCTTATAATTTGTTTTGGTATTATTTTTGGGTTGAAATATTGATAGTTGAAAGTATAGCCTTTTAACTATCAATATTTAATTTATAAAATTCTTGTGTTAGCCTCCAAACTCCACCGAAACGGTTCGACGATTCTTATTGTGTATAATTGCTAGGTCTGAGAATCGGTCGTAAACTATATTTTAAACCCCTTAGTGATAAGGATGTCATAATCCAATCTGTTTGGGCAATATTTATTAGTTTAATTTTAAATTAAACTACTTTTCGTATTTTATCGCGGTTTTAATATTTACTACCGAAAAATAGTTTCATTTAATGTCTAACATTCGCGTAAACGTAAGAAATCATTAGTATAATTTTTTTATTTGGCATTAATATTTTATACATACCACCCTAAATTTTCTACCACCAACCCCTATGGTGAAGAGGAAATGTTTGTGAGTTTGAAGGGTTTTAGGAGCTCTGGAACTACTGAACTTACATTGAAAATTCGTTTACTAATAGGAAGCTACATTACTCCTGAGTGGTATGGACTACTTTTATCTCGGAAAAAAAAATTCACGCGTGCGGAGCCGCGGGCAAAAGCAATTATAAATAAAGGTGTACGACATAAATGTATATTAGGTATAGAAAAACCTTTTACAAAAATGAACTTATTTGAAACGAATTAATTTTGTTGACGACGATACGTAAAAAAGAGAAATTCAACTTTAGATGTTGATTGAAATTTAATAACATACAGAAAGTGGGTAAAGGAACCAATTTCGCTTTCTATAAAGCTCTGTTTCACCCACGTTTCGTCGTAAATTTGGCCTCGAAATTTATAGGCCATAAAGCTATTACCGTGTCGAGCGCATATTACAAGTATTAGAGGACATTATTGTTACGTATCTATAATTCAGTTCTTCATTGTTTTTGTATTATGAAAGTATAATGTTTTGTTTCGTAAATGTTTTCTTTCAGAACTTCTAAGTAAGTCGCATCGATATTTTACGCAACGAATTAAGTTTTCTGTAGTAGACCTTCAAGTAAAATCAAATATATTATAGTTATATTGTTTAATTAATATTCAGAGTACTTAAAAGTATTACTTTTTTACCAAAATTATATTTTTAATTTTTTTTTCGCTGTCATAATGTATGAAAAAATAAGACGAAAGTATAATGTGTTATAACGTAAGGTTTCTATTGTCTTACGCACGACTTCTTATTCCTGTTCCCCGCCGGAGACGTGATCAAGTTGAGTTTTCTCCACCCGACCAGTTCTCGAACTGGGAACCAATTTCAGTTAAGTCGAGCACTTACATTGAAGTTGGCGGGATTCTTAAAGTTTGCGGTATTTGTGGACTTTATTCAGTGCCGTGACTTTTGTGGAATTGCTCGTTTATAATTCTTGTGATTTTAAATTGGATAAGTTTGTTGTTTCCATCAGTGTGCACTCGGAATATCTAGTTCCCATTCCTCGGGTGGGATATTTCTCAACTTTCTGTTATGTACTAAGATAATACTTTGTGTTGCTGGATCCGTGATATATTTTAATAACTGCACTGAGGAGAGCACTGAAAAATGTTTATGTATATTCTAGTTTCATTGCATTTTAATGTGATATTTTATTGTTATGTTTATAATGTGTAATTATGAAATGCAATTTTGCAAGACAATTTAAAATAAGAAAAAAACAAAACTAAGTGTACATACGATAAAAATTCTTCGATTTAGAAGCAATATGATTAAAAACATTTTATAGTTGTAAAGTATATCCAATCTGTGAGTCATTAGAACATTGAGTGATTGTTTATTTAGAAGGTATACTCATTACAATACAAACAAATTGCAAAATGCAGGAAATTCTTCAAGAAACACTAGCGAAATTGGCATCCAAGTTGGACTCGCGCCAACCGCTGATTCCAAACTTAACTGATTGTGATTCCAGACCCACCTGCAATGCTGACGTTCCAAAATTTTTCAAAAGTCTTCGCGGTGAATTCCTATAATGAATTTACTTCGAGATATTTAGCTTGGAACCGTGAATGTGTTTCAAATGAAATTGAAACTAATTGCATTATGAAATATTTTTATTATATTTCATTTTTGGTATTATTAATTCTTGTGAACATTAACTTTTTAAACTAGACCTATAGAAAATGAGTAATAAGTTATAATAGAGTTTATACGTAATACTAAAATCCTCCTTTTCACGTCATCCTAAGGTTATTCGGTTAGCGTTAAGTCCGCCTATATAGTGTGTAGGTACAAAGAGTAAATAAATAAATAAATAATAAAATAGATAATGAGAATTTCACACATATAGGTACATCATGATGTACCCAAAATTTGGCGCTTCGTACTGCATGTTAACATTTGATGAGTACAACGCAATGTCTATTGAATTTTGAACTTGGCCCATTGAAACGTTCTCGTGTTCGAATATTGCAGTCCTATTGTTAAATTGTTAACGTAAACTATGCCCAAAGAACAATGCTCTTCGAAACTACGACAGTTTAGCATGGGAATTATTCAGAAGGGAATTCTGTAGAGTTCAGTTCGACATGGCCAGATGGTGGATAGATTGAATCTTATTTAAATAAATTAATATTTGATGTGCATTTCTTATTAATTATGCGTGTGATTATTCATTTATTTTTCACAGAACAACTGGTTGACGTGTTATTTTGTATATATTTATGAGTCTGAAGAGGACGTAGACTATCTACTAACAATCTTTGAAAGCGGACGGTTCCTATCCAAGTTGTTTTATTCCTGAAAAATCTTACCTATATAATATTTAAATAAAGAAAGGTAGTTGGGAAAAGTCTGACTATTTTGAGGCTCAAATCATTTTCATATAATAGTTTGATAACATAAATAATACTGAAATTTATCAAAGCAAATAAAAAAAGTGCCATTTTCATGGACAACGCTGCACTTACACTTATTATCAAATGCTTTAGAGACAATACCATGCCAGAGTAAAAATCAATCCCTCATATCAGATGGTTAAGAATAAAGCGGTTGATGTGAAAATAGCGGCAATTGCTCAACTGAATGAAAACTCCTAAACAAAAGAGATATACGTCCATTTTATCTATAAGTTTCATTCATTTACGCGGCTTGGACTGGAATTGCTTCGTATCACATATAGTTAAATGAATGTCGCCCCTATAGCATGGGCGATTCCCAGGTGATTTTATATTGTTTCAACGAAGACAAATGCCTTGAGCGTTGGTAAAGTGGTACCTTTGTCAGCGAGTATTTCTGTTTTTAAGAGTAGGTTGCTACGAAAATTTGGCGAGTTAATTAGACTAATGGATGTCGGAGAGTAATACGCAAAATGTGCGAATGAAAAAACTGACGCAAGTTTGAAATTGGGAAGCGTACACCACGACGTTCACGAGTACCGATTTTTTTTTACGGACAAGCAGAGTGTTGACTGACGAAAGATAATTATCCTTCGATAGTCGATAGCATTATATCTGTCTATTTGAAACCAGTTAAGGCGGAACCTAGAAAGCACACTTACTTCGGTCGCTATGGCGGGTTTTGTTTCTGCTATAAGGTTGTCACTATCTGATTGGATACAAAAATCCTACCACCAGCAAAACAATAGAGCGTCATAAGTACTTACAAACCTAACCAAATAATATCATTCGACTGTTTTTTAAGCTTAATTTTGCAGTCCAATAAAGTGATTTCGCCTGTGTGTGTTCAGCCAATGATGTAATAAGGGGATAGCCTATTGCTATTTTTAGCACAAACCCCAGATTCCGGGCTAATATTGAGTAGGAAAACCCAATAGCACTTAACCCGACCTGGAATTCGAACTGAAGACCTAAGAATGGTGTCGTCCCGCTTTACGCCAAACTACGCCACCGAGCCAGTCCGATTACTACCTAGGATATACCTAGGATATACCTACCTAGGATTACTATATAGGATTACTACGATTACAGCCTAGGCTCAAAATTGTGATCGAATCTTGACCCAAAGTTACGAATTCAACATATGCCAGACTATGTCTAACCTAATTCCTAACTTATACCATGTTTCAACAAAAAATATTATCCTCATACAACGCGTAGAACGGCTGCTATCTGAACATGGCCTTAAGTGTCCTGCAGAAATAGACAGCTTTATTTCCCGCTTGCACTGACCCCACAATTCTTTCGTGACGTGGTATATAAAGTGATTTTGGATTTGAGCCAGCTTCGGACACAGCGACTTGCCCAGAATTAAGTCATTTTATACATAAATGATAAAGGCGACGAATGTTTTCACGCAGTGTTCCCGAGAGCTTGAGCTCTTTGCGAGTGAAACATTGGCTTGAGATAGAACAGGTTTAGACGTTGTAGGTGTGATTTAGTTTTATTTCGAAGTATTGTGACCTGGTTTTCTAAATTAATATTGTCGGGAAGTTGATGCTTGCCGAAATTCATGCAGAATCAATATAAATTTTTAACAGAAGTTGTTTTTATTTTAAGTGTGAAGCTGTATTTTTTTTAGTAGAGTTTAAAACCAAAAGTACACTTCAGTAGCCATATTAAATTGTCTATAGAATACTACAACAGAATATAATATCAATGTTGATTTTTCAAATTTGTTGTACTCCACCCATTCACATTGTACATTATCCAACATATCAAAATCCGAATTTGGAATCTAAATAAATTAAATAATTCTGATAACATAATCCGCAATCAATAAGGTCCGAGATAAGGATAAATGTCGTCAGTATTTTATTTTCATTTCACTTGAAAATGTTTAAGTTGTGCCGAGTTTACAAGCCCGCGACAGAACTCCGAATCGACAACATAAAACTTAAGCAATCTCGTTCAGAACTTAGGTATTGGTGCCTAACGCTGGTTGACTGGAAATGAAAAAATATCTCAAGTCTTTTCACTTGAAGTACCTAATAAACTGAACAGACGAAGAAATGGGACCGTAAATTATATAAATACTAGTGTTTGCCGGCGAATTCGTTTGAAAATACTGAACGTTTTAGAATTACGATGAATTTAACGTAGCAGAAGTTAATGTTTCTACTTTATGACGTGACTAGCGACTTAAATTAAGGTTTACATACGTAATCAAATGAAACGTCCGTAAAGACGTCTTGTTATGTCTGTATTTTATTTATGTATCGTTAGACTGCCTCGGTTGCGTAGTTTTATGGTGTCTCGTTGAGAGTGCGACTACCGCGTTGAGGTCTCAGGTTCGAATCCTGAGGTAAAATTTGGGTTTTACCATGTTACAAATAACGCAGTCTCAGTTTGGAGTCAGGAAGTTGACGGTGTATTACCCCCGTGGATTTGAAAGTACGTCAAACCGTTGGTCCAGCAACTGAGTCTCTCCAGTTATGTAGGATTGCTGTCTCACCGGACTATGAGAATGAAGGAATAGTTGACCCACCTGTGCATTGCGAACACACTTGTGTATGTATATCTTCTGCGTATCCGACCGATCTTTGTTGAAATTGGCCGAAATTTGGCTATGAGGGGATTTTTAAAATTTCATTACATAATCGTATTATAAGATCATCCTTTTGCACTAGTAATGAAGAAAATACTTAACTACTTTCATTCTGTTTATAATATTGTTTTTGTTTCTGGTACTCAAAGGAAAAATACAAAATATCTAAAATAAGCTACCGTCACAAAAATGTTTCTATATTATAGTTTCATGTTAATATATAGCAGGCAATACGTATTGTTTATATATCGAAGCCTCGTATGATACTGAGAAATATTGGTAGTATTATTCACTCTGTGAGATTTCCCGCCCTGTCTGAGAAGTTATTGAACATATCTAATTTCTCATCGCGTCTTCAGATCCTTTGGTTCGAGGAAGTAATAGTGTGGGTATTAAGATGGTTGAATTTGCTGAGTAAAATAAAAATGATTTATATAGATGTTATTATACCTACATATATATTTTTAATAATGGTTATGAGTCCGTTTTTTTCAATCGGAACTTTTTCCCCTAATAATCTATATATATAAAACAAAGACGGGTTTGTTACAACACTTATAACTCTAGATCTGCTGAACCAATTTTCATGGTTATTGATTCGTTGGATTTGTGTCCGCCCGGAATAGCAGAATACATCTTAAAAACAATGAAAACTCGATATGTGTAATAATACTTAATCATTTCAATAAATGCTCATTTTTGTTTATTAAATGTCAAACATTTGTTGTCCAATCCTGTCAAATATTGTAACAACTATTCATGTGTGCGTTCAGAAATTTATTTTGTGTAAAAAGTTTAGGTACTGTTATATTTGTTTGTTTTAGACATTAATTTGTGTAAATTATTTATAAATTATTCATTTTTTTAGAAAAAAAAACATATGCATATTAGCTGTAAATGGCAAGAGAGGGAAAGGAATAGGGTAGAGGAGAGAGGGACCATCTCGAATAGAAGTGTATAGACAAATCGAGAAAAATCCAAAATAGCTCAGACCGGGACTCGAACCCGGGACCTTATGATTGCAAGTCAACTGCTCTTCCTTCTGAGCTATCCGAGTTACTTTAGATTTACATTCGTTTTGTCCATATCTATTATCGAGCCACACCGTCCATCATACGGTAGTACACCATACGCATATTAGCTGTAAATGGTAAGAGAGGGAAAGGAATAGGGTGGAGGAGAGAGGGACCATCTCGAATAGAAGTGTATAGACAAATCGAGAAAAATCTAAAATAGCTCGGAATAATACCTAAGATTTATTCTACAGGTTAACAAAAGTGTAAATGTCTTTTTATAGGTTGTCTATGATTTTTCTTGATAAGCTATTGTCTGTCAGTGTTATTATATTTGGTGATTTTATGTGGTTTTGTGCGAGTGCATATTCAGTATTACTATTAATAACAATGCCGCGTCCTAGAAGATCTAATCTTTCCCAGCGGAGCCGTAATGCAATTAGGCAACGGAATATCGCGAGTCAATTATCTGATGAAGAACGAGAAATTGCACGAGAAGAGCGCCGCGTTAGTATGGAGCAAAGAATGGCCTTAATTCGTGCTTCTCAAACACAAGAGCAAAGAGAGGCAGCCCGTGAAACGGCTAGGTTAGAAACGAGAAATCGTCGAGCTTATCGTTCAGATGAACAGAGGAATAATCTTCGAAGTGCAAGAAGAAATGGTTCAAGTATTGATTTGAATCGAGCAGCGTTTCTATATGATTGCACCATCGACTACAGCTTACATGGTTTAGTTTGCATTGGTCCAATGGACGTTGTTTGCCAGCATTGTGGTGCATTGAAGTTTGCTGGTGAAACGCCTGGTTTGTGCTGCCTTGGTGGTAAAGTGAAATTGCCATTATTGGTCCCGCCACCAGAGCCATTGTGTTCCCTGCTTTATGTTTTCATATTTCTATTATTTTGTATCACTGTATTACGTTCATCAAAGCCTAAATTAGTTCAGCTAAAAGGTAACACGACACTCATTGACTGTTAGGCGGTACGAAGTTCGCCGGGACAGCTAGTAATAGATATAAATAAGTTACTTATGACATTTATTAATGTGCCGTGAAATTAAAAAAGTACTAGCTTTTGCTTTTCGTCCGGTTTTTGTCCGCGTGAACGAGTTTTCCGGGATATTTTTTTTCGACTTACTTGATTTGTAATTTGGTCGTTATATTCCGACCAAATTACACAAAATCATTATAAATTGTAGCCCATGTGTTATTCTAATATACACACAACATTACTGTAAAGTTTTGACCATATCCATTCAGTAGTTTTTTCGTGAAAGAAGAACAAACATACATACATACATATATCCTTCCTCACAAACTTTCGCATTTATAATATTAGTAGGACATAGTATAACTATAAAATATAAAGTTTAGAGGTTTTTTTATGCAAATTATATATAATTATTCTACTAACAATATTAAAAAAAAATCAAACACAGAAAGGAGTAACAGGATTACTATCAAAAGGATTTGGCTACGTCTTTATAACTATTCAACTACGTCTGTGTAATGTAGTTACTGACAAATCATGAAAGAAACCACTCAAAGCTGGAATGCTATCAGTATTGACTAATTTGTCAGCTTCCCTACAGATAATGATTAGTCTAATAGTATGAGTAACAATACAACAGTCATTAAATTATAA
Organism: Manduca sexta; assembly: GCF_014839805.1. NCBI lineage: Eukaryota > Metazoa > Arthropoda > Insecta > Lepidoptera > Sphingidae > Manduca > Manduca sexta. The sequence continues at coordinate 8,146,332 of NC_051126.1, forward strand.
GTGGGTATACTGTCTTTTTCTTCTTGTGCATGTGAACAATAAAGAATTAAATAAAAAAAAGAATCTCCTGTTAAAATTGATTATTGTTGAGATCTTGAAAGTCTATGTGTTAGTCTTAGTGTTATTTACATTCAGCGTTTACTTAAGTTTACACTCTTACGGTGTCATAAAGTGTAGCATTTTTTTAATAAGGGCATGGTAAAGTGATCCCCTGCACCTGATGGTAAGTGGAGTGGGGTCCAATAGAATGACGACTGACGAGAGATGATTACCCCTCGACAGTCGACAAAATTATGCCGGCCTGTTGAACCGATGCATTGAATATGACGAAAACATCACCAGAATGAAGATAATGTACATCGCGGTATTCATTATTTACAGAATATCAGTCTTATTTATAAACTTATTTCAGCGTTAAGAGGTGGTTAAGGATTGCTTAAATAGCTGTCAAAGACATCACAAGTTCCTAGTTTAAACCTTATTAAGAGGCATGATGGCGGGTTTTGACTTACAGCTGATCGAGTAAATTTGTGTATTAACTAAGCATAGCTATGCGAAATTTCAATAAGTAAAACTGAAGATCGTCCGATTTAAGCCTCATTAATTACTGCTAGCAATAATCGGACGCAATTATTGTTTAAATGGTTACCCTGTCTGAACATGTGCAATGACGCGGCAATTTCCACCTTTGTTAACGTATATTATTAGCGATCTTTGTTCTGCGAGTGCAAGCATTATTAAGCTGTTGTATACACAAATATCAATTAACTTTGTAATACATTCTCAGCGCTGCCGGCAAACTCTACTAACAATAATCTTTGCCCCGCAAATCGAATGGCTTCAGGCCAACTGCTCTGTCTCGTAGTGATATCAGTACAGTTTGTTGGCGGATGTGGTATCCACTGCAAGCGATAAATGAAGATGGAAATATTTATAACTATTCATATATTTATAACTAAATATCCATAACTTTTAAATTGAAATTAAGTTATGAAATTTTATTGTCACTGTATTAAATTTGTAAAATATTGTTATGTTTGTTCAAATTTATCAATAATTCCTGTGGTAAAAATACCATAAAAGTAATAAAAATTAGTTTAACACAGTTTTTGTAATATTAAATGATATATAGGCTTTGTAATTCTATGTTGAGCTGCATCACATGTAATGTACTGCGTATAAGGTATAATTTATAATACAATGTAATTTATAATAATTGTCTATTTATAGTTTTAATTGTATTTATTTAGATATTTAGCTATATGACACTTTATTAATTACAATATTATTCAATATTATACTATGAGTTGCAGCAGCTAAGTTAGTGGAGTAACAGCCTCATCGAGTTACAAGAAACAATAGTTCCGTAACCAAATAAATCACTAGTTTAGTCAAAAGATGACTTGGCTTGTTTTTGTTATACGAAATGTCGCAACATAGTGTAGATAAGTTCGAGTTGGCTAAGCAGTTAAGTTTTAACATAAATCATAGCCTTATTGCATTTTTTTATTGCTTTGAATGACGAGACGAGGTTGCCGTTCACCTGATGGTAAGCGATACGACCGCCCATAAACAGTAGACACACTATCCAACGCTTTGAATTACAAAGTATTGTGTAAAACGCTCTTTTTACAGTAAACATTATATTAGCAAAATAATTACAGAATACAATTTTAGACATTCCCCTGCAAAGTGAATACCGTAAGGTATTCACAAAAATAAATTTGAGAAAGTAGAACTGAATTGGGTACCTATATTTTAAACAAATAGGGCCCAGCAACACAAATCAGAATGCTCATGGCCGCACACAGAATATGATCAGAATGCTCATGACTACAGACAATATGATCACAGACAATGAATGACAGAATATGTTCATGGTCACAGACAGAATATGATCAGAATGCTTATGGCTACATACAGAATATGATCAGAATGGTCACGGCTGCAGATAGAATATTATCAAAAAGCTCACGGCCACAGACAGATCAGATTAAATAAAATAAACAGTTACGCACGTTCGCATTGTCAGCCTGAAGTGTTGCGCCACTAATTTGACTTCACATGACTCCAGTCATTCCTGTCTCCAATGATTTAGTTTCTAAGAAAACACCCTCTCCAGTGAGCCAAGCAGCAGGCATAAAGAAGTTTTTGTTATGAATGTCTTTAATCGTACTAATGTGCAGACATCAATTCCATATGCATTCCCAACATATTTACTTCAACAGACGTAGACGTTGCCATGGTAACTAAAAATCTGAGAATCTGGTAATTTTAATTTTGGCATTCAATGATTCATCACAGATTTATTCCGATAGTTCTCTTCACATTCGAATTCAATGTAACTTCAAATTATCATTTGTATAATCCCACTTCTGAATGTAAAACGCTCTTTTTACAGTAAATATATTAGCAAAATAATTACAGAATACAATTTTAGACATTCTTTTGACAACGTCCAGCCAGAGAGAATAATAATCGAATAGTCGCCGCGTGACATATCTTCTCTTCTGCCAGCCAGACCGCGCAGCCGAATACTTCCGGAAACGCCCGATGTGATCGGCTAGGATAGCGGCGCGTAACAATTGTTTTGTATTCCACTGCGCTTGCCATCCTTTACATGAGATGTTAAGCCTTATTATGTTCAGTAGTTATACTGGCTATAATGTCCTTCAAACCGGGACACAACAGTGACTATTGAGGCTTGGCGGCAGAAATAGACATTGCGGTGGTACCTACTTAAGTTGACTCTCACATATGAGAGACCTATCACAAGTAAAGTCATTACACATTATAACATACTAAGTATTTCGTTCCTATGCTAAATTTAAAACAATGTTGATTAGCGAAAGTCGGCTCTGTAGCGTAATTTCGTCCTACTCTAACAATAGTAATAAAATAACGATATTTATTTGTGTGAGAAAATTAACTCAACACAAAAAGACATTGAACCAACCAAATAGAATTTTCCATTTTAAAACAGACTTGCTCCATATATATATTCTTAGTGTGGTAACCAGTCCCAGAGATACTTATCAAACCTAGGTGTTATATATCTATAGATGTAGACTTGTATATTATTTTAATACCCAAGGAAATTCTTATTTATAGTACTTTGTTTTGGCAGAACGTACTACATTGAGTGAAAGTGAGTGTAGTCCAAATAGACATTGACTAAAATACAGACATAAAACCCCTTGACAGTCGATAGAATTATCTTCGTCTATCGACTTATACAGGATTCAGATACTGCCCTTATCAGGAACGATGATCCGATAAGCATCGATAGTACAACCTAGTTTCAATGGAGGATTACATAGATAGATAACGTCAACTAATGTTCTCATTACCGGGATAAGATAATTACTAATGGCTTCATATACACTAGTAACAGTTGTATGATAATAATAACTTATAGACAGTAATCTAGGGAGGTTATTTAATAGAGAATGTACTAGTATTAGTACTTACGCCAATCTAGATAAATAGAATTCAGGAATATGTTGAATTGAAACGCTTGAAGCAGATTAGTGAAATTTACGTATAACTTTTTTTGTAGTTGGTATTCCAATATATGCAGAATGTGCTCACAGTGTCTTGAGCTCATTTTGAGTAGAAAGGACCACCAACCGAAAAAATAAATATATAAGTATACAATGTAGGTAGATATTGTAACTTCGACTTTATGTATAACTACACAATAGTTTTTTCATTTCATATGGCATAACAGTTATCTGTAATATGGTGATAGGTTCGCTCCCTATCAAATAATGGGACGGAATAAACATGGCGAAAATGGACTGCCATAGTTTTTTTTATCAAGCACTACAAAGTGACTGCACTGCACCTGATGGTACGCGCGATGTCGTCCAGAGTATCGAATGGGTTGCCATTATGCCAGATATCTCAAGCCATTTGATACAATCATGCCAGCCTACTGAGCTGCTTCTTCACGCTACGGTACAAGGACCCAGGGCTATAGGGAGGGAACACGCGCCCAGGGAAACTATTCCAAAGCCTGATGATGTGGCAAAGAGAGGAGTTGTGCCTTCGCCAATCCCTTCTGGACAAGAGGCGTGAATGTATGCAAATGCAATATTATATTGAGATTTGGAACAGTTTGCCAAATATACAAATCTATTATAAATTTTATGTAGATAGCAATTTCTTCAGGAGTACCAAAGTAAACGAATTGTATACTAGACTACTTAACACTCGTTAGCGTTTCATAGCACTTGTTATTATTTCAAATAAACTTTAGGTTGTAAGAAACTTGAGCGGCGTCCTCTAACTACAATGAGTTTCGCGTTCAAGAACAACACAAGTATCTAATTAGTTATGACGAACTGGAGACAGAACAAATTAAATGTTCAACACATTATAATTAATGTCAAGTTTGATATAAAGCATATTCTAGGGCCTTTTACCTCAAAAATAATATAGAAATATCTAAAAAAGTGCTTTTGATTTTTTTTATGAATTGTGTTTTATGTATAATAGTTTGTCCGCCCTGTGGAATGGGGGCGTTTGGAGAATTTCACCACGGTATCCCCTGCCTTTCGTAAGAGGCGACTAATAGGGGCCACGAAGGGGGTCGTCGGCGGGCAGTAGGGGGCTGACCGCCCTAGTGCATTTCTGTGCATCCTTTGCACATTTTTCGGTTGACCCCCGGGATGGACGGCAGTGTGTAGTTGGCCTCACGCTGCCGTAGACGCCGAGGGCATCCTTCGGTGCGCGGGGGCTTCTGAGCCCCCTCCCCCCCATAGGAGACGGGCCGCAAGGCGGCACCGCGCAGGGGCGGCTGCGGTCGCAGGCTAGACACTTCAACGTCAGAGGAAGCCCGCAGCCGTCCCTAATGCGCCGAAGAGGGCCACCGCGGAGTTTTAGCTGGTAGGCCGTGCATAGGTTAAGTTGTATATAGGGCTAGGGACTCGGCCCGGCGGTCGCCCGAAGGTCACCATCAAATCCGGGCGGCTTAACACCCGGCCGTAAGGCACGGTTACCCCAGCATAACCGCTCAGTCACCCCCCACGAAGGCTGGGCGGTAGTAATAAGGCACTTTCTCCGCGAAACCAAAAAAAAAAAAATAATTCGTGAGAGAGTACTACGGTAAATAAAGGAATAGATATAATATTATTTTTTAATATAGCTAATAATTTCCTACATTAATGTCTTTTGCTTTTGAATTGGTTCGTGTGGATAATACCAACTTCACGTGGGTTATCATGAGAGTTGATTAAAATTTTTTTTTGCTACAGACGAAGATAGAATTTTTATACTAATTGCATTTTTAAATACGTCTACAACCGATAACGTCTACATTTTCTGATTATGTCAAATTACATGAAATCTCTCGTTGGGCCGAAATGACCACAAGGTACATTTTTATCACACCAGGGCATCGTTAAAGAAAGCGAAGGTATTTTTTAGTAACCAACTATAAAGTTCAACCTAAATAAAAAGTAATCTCTTTTAGTGTCTAAGTTCCCGAGAGTCGAATTTATACGTTTTCAAATTGTTTGAAGCCGATGAGCTCAATTGTAGAAACATAACAATCGTGAATTGTCAGTTTCAGATTCTAGGTCAAATAAAAAAAATCTAAATAAATTCGATATGCTTTTTTATAATATTTTAATAAGACTATATTTATAGAATCAAACAATTTTAATACATACCACTCATACACTTAAAGTAGTAAATAGACTAGTAATAAATAGGTAGTGCTATTATAATGTCAACTATAAAATAAACCAATGTTCACAGACAATAAATTTTATAAACGCGCCAATAAAGATAACCGGCTCAGTAAAGCTGGGTCGAAACGGTACCTTATTACGCACGTTAAAATTGATATAAAATTGTTACAACCGTCCTATAAAGTGCTATCAAACGAGATGTGACAAAGGTTTTTAAATACGTGTCATACTGGACATTGTGTTTTTGTAGATTAATGATACATAAAAAGATTTTTTTTTATTTGTTCTTACCTTTGGTTTGGTGTATGTCATTAATTCCGAGGATCAGATCCTTATAAGCGATATTAAGGAATGGTGTAACGAGAGTTTGTGTTTTTTTTTGTTAAAATCAACGCGTTCGATACATGGTTAGGAATATTGATATCCAAAAATCCATTGATGCAGCTTTAGTTTCATTAATATGGGCCCCGAAACTCCTTTGAGCATTTTTCACTATTCCTCACAATTTCGGATTTCGCCATCCAACACGCAGTTGCAAAAAGCTGCCTGTATTCTACACATTAAAGGGTTGCTTTGATCAAAATATAACTGAAATCCCCCAGAAAAATATCATAAAGCTTGCAATGGTAGCGCGTATATTGTACGGTGAGTGGGATTTTTGGAGACTTTAATCCCTCTCCTTTCTTTCCTAATTCCTTTTAAGAACGATACGTAGGTTATAAATTTTGGTACTCTCATATAATTTATTGTAGGCATATAGCCCTAAAACATAAGTTTTTGTTCATATTATCGAGTAGATATTCAATTATATATCAAATAATAATCACATATTGATCTATCGCGTAAACCTCACAGGAAAATGGCGGTCAGCGATTTTGCGTCGCAGCATTTTTGCATGGAGACAACAGCTCAGACGGTACTAAAGGCTATAGACGATGTATACGGGGATGAAACCTTTCATAGTCGCTTATGTTGCTCACTTGCGCGTGGTGCAAGTTAACGGACATTTACTATAAGATATTGTTATACTGTTGCTGTTTTAGCGTAACGTGAGCACACACCTTTATCTATTAAGGGTGTAACACTGCATCTATTATGTATTTTATTGAGTCGAAATACACAAATTAAGTCTAATTGACTATTTTTGCGAATTAAGACTTATAATTTAATAACTGAACAAACTGCCCTTATAATAATGACAAACTGAAATATTCTATGTATCTAATTTAACCTTAGAAATTGCTGAATAAAATTGATAAATTAATCTTTAATTGTACTTTACTCTTATAGTGAAATAAGTCTTTCTTAAATCAAATATCTTGTTTAAGAATAAACAAATAAAATACTTTATTTCTAATGTACGTGTCATGTATGTATATTTCAAAACATGTTATAAGAATAGTCATTATAACTAAATTACATTTAAATCAATTATGTAATGCACAATTTAATCACTGGAAATCGATAATTTCCAAAATCAATCGCTATGATCTTCTCACTAGTGTTATTTCGTAGAGTACAAAAGTGTGGGATGACACACACACGCCACGGGAGACTCGAAATGAGCATATAACGCATCCTTAGAAGCTATTGACGCTCCAGACAGTATGGATAGCACATGCACTGAGCATATTGGTTATTTCGATGCGGTATTACCATAACATGAATGTAAACCGGTTTAGTCCGCTATTTTGTTGTGTTTTCTACTATCACTACTAAGGACGTGGAAATAATGTATGAAAATTTGCTATTCTAAAAAAAAATCACATATTTTGGTGTGTACGGTCTGTACTAAAAAAAAAATTTATTAATTAGGAAATTCCTCGTCACTTATTAATAATTATGGTTGAAATGGTTACGTTTCGACTTTAATTTTAACGGTTTCAATACAGTGTTAATATTAATTAATAGTACTCTTATTCAGTCATCGTATTAATGTTTGTTATGTGAAATGCATACATCCTCTAATTCAACATGCTATATATTTTTATTATACATATATTTGTCATGTGAAATGTATTCATCCACTAATTCGTTCAATATATTTTTATTATATATATGATTATAATTTGAGAATTCATATATTTTATTTAATTTATAATTAACACCTATGTTCACCAATTTGTTTTTCCAACCATACCGCGTCAAGTTCATCAACCCTTTGATGACGTCAATGTCACTCGTGGTGGAGTGACTCGCCCGAATACATTCTACTTTATACTGTACATATTTCGCAGTTCGTGCGAAACTATAACTAAGTTTTATAAACTTTGTCTAGTGGCTGCAAACAAACATTTTATAATATATTTTTTAGTAAAGTACTCTAGTCATATGTATGGCAAGGGTTGTATACTTACTACTCTTATGGGAATAAAATGTATTTATAAAATTTTTACGAGTATATGAATGAACTGCTCTAAACAATATTTTTTTGTTTCTCCGTATCATGTATTTTATACCTTATACTGATTTTCAGAAGAGCCACACTAGAGTTTCATGCTCGTTCTTTTCTGGTGAGAACTGCTTTCTGAACTTGTGGTAGTTTTAAAATCGATTGAATCTAAATAATGTATAAAATTTTACAGGTTCAAATATTTTTTTTCATATTGTTTCATTTATAAACGAGTACATTCTTCGTGGTATGATACATTTATAAAATAATCCTACAAGAGAGGTTTAGGGATATAACCCATAAATAGGTAGAGTTTTGAACAATATATACCTGATAGCTATCTTCGCCACATATTTGGGCTTTAGCTTAAGTGTCTTCTTAGTATAGTCGGCGTAGGAGCTAGGAAGCGACACTTAAGTTTCACTTGAAGATCGTAGAAGAATACGAAGAACTTAATTACTTAAAAAGTGTAATGCGAAAAAAGAAGAACATAATATGATCTTCACACTGTGACATTTGCCCCTTTTATATATAAGACTGCAGGTCATGGAAAATGTAGCAGGAGATTAAATTTTTGAATATAAATAATTTCATTTATAATCGGCATGATGACGCCAAATATAAATGTAATAAAATAATTATATATTTTTTTTATAATATAAGCTCATTTTCTAATTATTTTTTTTAGATACTAAGTCTTAAAAACTGCCAACCATAATTGTGAAGTACAACTTGAATGTAAGAATTCCGCTGCATTGTCCAAAGCGAAGAAAAGACGCGAGGACTTAAGTAGACACAATTCATATTTGTGGCTGAACCCTTTTTAGATACAATACAAATGCACGATACAGTTTGGCCTCGATTCGCAGTTGCGTTGTATGGAAAAGCTTTTATCCTAATGAGAGACGCAAACACTTTTGTACCGTTTTCGGCGTTCGACCAACGATTTTGGCCACTGGATTAGACGGTTGCGCGAGGCGTATGGTTTCATCAAGATGAGATTGGGCTTTAGATTTGGGTGGTATGCGTGAGTTCGAAAATGAGTTTTGGAAGGTTGGTGACGGGATTTGATTGATTGAAAATCGTTCTCAGTCTTACTTTGGAAACTGTAACGTTCTATGCTAATAAAGATATTACCAATGCGTCAATTACCCAATGACAGTAATCTGTATTATATTATAGACTGAATATAGACGATTTTATTCTTTTATTTATCCACGCATGTGTTACATAATATATTGTTGGACAAAAAAATCTTTTCTGTCTAATCATTTAAAAAAAAAATATTAATAATATTAGCTGTAAAAGCTCAATTTAAAAATGATCAATGTGCAGAAATTTGATTTATTCACATAAATTATCGTCCAAGTTCATTTAATACAGTAATAAGTTACAACTTGGCAAGTTCGAAACTTGAAGCAACTATGCAGTTTGCGACTTTAACTACTATGATCGGAATATATGAGTCTGTGAGATGTAGAGTTTGCAAATGACGTCTTGCATTGGTCACCATATTGTTATGATTTCTTACATAATAATGTCAATTTTGAGAATTTTCCACTTATTAATTTATTTTTCAGAATTTATTAGAATTTTCCACCTCTTTCTTTAATTATAGCTAATTTTAATAATATCCCTACTATATAAATAATTTTATAGATATCTATTAAATAGACTAAATCGGCTTGCCTTATAGAGTACCCCATAAAGAAATTAAATTATAAACATATTCGTCAAAATAATATACCTAAAAGATGACTTGATTATATTACGCAAGAATGATCCCGTTTGCGCGAGTCATGTTTTTTAACAACTTCAGTAATCTCTATTTTATATTTATATATGTAAGTTGCATAAATTTGGATGAATTAGAAGTCACCGTTTTAATACATTGTATATTTATATAGCTTTTTCATGCAGCTTTGCTAGCGTAACAGAGTTTTCCGGGATAAAGTCCCGCTGTATATTTTTCTGGGATAGAAAGTAGCCTATGTCCTTCCCAGGTTCTTAAATTATCTCCATAATTTTTTTTATCGAAATCCGTTTGGTAGTTTTTGAGGTTATCGCGTTCAGACAGACAGATGGTGCGGGCGACTTATTTTTGTTATATATTTTTAGATCTTTTTAAGATGAACAATTCAGTGATAGATGATCGTTGCGTATCTATTACTGTTTACGCAGCGCTCGTAACGGATGCTTTTAAAGAAATAAGTTTACCCCGTTTTTGCAACATTTTTCATTGATGCTCCAGTCCTATTGGATATAGTTTGTTATATAGCCCATAACATTCCTCGATAAATGGGCTATCAAACGCTAAAATAATTTTCCAATTCGCACCAGTAGTTCCTGAGATTAACGCATTCAAACAAACAAACAAACTCTCCAGCTTTCTATAATAGTATACATTACTATAATTATTTTATGTCTAAATCAAATATATTTACAGTTCATTATTATTTGTATGTAACATTGTATTATTCATATTATTGTATTTGTATACTGCTACACTCATCGTTGATGCGCGTACCTTATTTATCTCTGTACCACCTTAAAATTGACTAGGAAAGAATGCCTGCATTAATTTCGCCTATATACAATATGTATAATGTAGTTAAATAAAACTATTGTATAGATTTTATCGCAGTTATTTATATTATTCTAATTTTGTGTCTCAAAATACATCGGATCACCAAACGCTAAAAAAATAATATTTTTGTATAATTGTAAAATGAAGGTAGATATTACAATATGTACCTACATTTAAAGTTACAACTTTGACTTAAAAATATGACTTCTCGGATGACCAACCCCTCAGTCCGTCCCGTGACCACGAAGGTCGCAAAGTCTTCGAAACGTCGGAAGAAATTTATAATATGGAAATACGCGATTAAATCCGTAAAATAGTTGTATTTAATGTCTAACGTTCATGTAAACATAACAATTCATTAATATGTAATTATATAATATGAAGTACAAAATAAATCATAAAATAACACCTCAAATAATAATATCAGCCCTGTATTATATACTTGCCCACTGCTGAGCACGGGCCTCCTCTACTACTGAGAGGGATTAGGCCTTAGTCCACCACGCTGGCCTAGTGCGGATTGGTAGACTTCACACACCCTCGAAACACCTCAAAACAAGGAAATAATCTGAAATATATTTCGTAAGTCGTATCCAGCATGAACGACGTCCTTTAGGAAGGACCGACGTCAGGACAACCCTTTTTATTATAAAAGTTCCGTGAAACAATGTACATCTAGTTACCCAGTTGGTGTGCGAGTTTTCCCGGGAACGGTCAAACAATGATTTGTTGTTTCATGTCATTTGTGTTATTAAACCAGTATTGCACAGCTGGGTTTGTTAGGGTTGTCCTTTTTGTCGTGGGAAGATGTTATTGGCTGTACGTAGGAGTTTTGTTGTCTTTACCTGCTTTGGGGATAAGGTTTATATTAGGTTGGCAAATGCGTTTTGTTATTGCGGGTGTCGTTTTTGATCCATGTTCCGCTGTGTGGACATGGCCTCAAATATTAGATTAGAATAAATTTAAGTCTTTTTGATACTTTGAAGTTATAATACGGTTAGCATACCTGATTTCGAATTTTGTATTTCTTTTTAAACGATAAAGTAGTTTTAATATTTTTAAGTTCATTTTCTAGAAATGCCACGAATATATAATTCGCAATTTCACATAAACACAAACAATAATCTCGTTTTGTTATTGTATATACAAAATTATACGAACTTTAAACAATATTAGCATTTTGTGTCCATTAATCATTTTCACGTTGAGTTATAATTCTATATATTCGGAGGCACAGGTTTATTCAATTTGTGAAGGTAAGTGGAAAACATATTTCTTTCATGTATTTTTGGGGAAATTTGATGTATTGTTGTTCGGTATACCTTTGTGAATTTGTAAGTGTAGGTTTCATTTTATTAGAATTACCTCTATTTTGCACCGTTTTGATAGGTTTCACTAAAATACCAAAAGTATTCTTAATAAAAGATTTTAAACGTAATACAAACGTTAAAATAAAAAAAATAAGATCAAAAGATACTACATTAATATGCAAACAATCCAATTAGTAAAATTATCCGATTTTGCTACGTCGTAGGCTACACTTCGTAGCTCGTAGACGGCTACGCCCTACCATCACTCTTACTCGTATTTCATTATATCTGACACGATACAAGCTTAGTGACAAGATGTATCTATCAATCAAACTGACAGACGCTGTACAATGCCTGATGATTAGTAGTGAATTGTTTAATATTTTTGCCAGATGGCAGCACTTAGGGTCTGGCTGAAGGATTGATTTATAGGAGGTCTTAGACTGTCTATCTTCTGGCGATTATTGCTTTTTCTATGTGTATGTTTATCTACAGTTTGTACTATAATAATATGACACAAATAATTGATTTAGAAATCTGAAAACAACGTTCTGACTGCCTCGGTGGCGTAGTTGTACTGAATACACGGTACAGCAACGCTCAGAGGTCCTGGGTTCAAATCCCAGGTCGGGCAAAGTGATATTTGGGTTTTTCTGCTCAGTATCAGCCCGGAGTCTGGAATTTGCGCCCGATATGGAGATAGGCTCGCCTCCTATCACATCATGGGACGGAACACATTGGCGAAAAGGGTACCCTGGTTGCGCCTCTGCATACCCCTTCGGGGATAAATGCGTGATGTTGTGTGTGTGTAAACAAAGTTATTATTTGCGTTTCACACATTCAATTTCTCATCGCTTCCAATCGAGGGTTTAAAAATAAGTTACTTCATTGGTTGTAGTTGGTAACTTGCGGCTAGTAGATTCGTTATTAATTATCTTTAAATGAATTCGGGACGAGTTCTCAATTCCGCTAACTAGTTACCGTAATTAAATTGAAGACTATTCAATTGCGTCTTGATTTTCAGATGGAAAATGATAAACTGTTTCATTTACTCAAGTTTAAAGTTCAGTTTATGGGGTGTTCATTTGTGTCCTTTACATTCAAGTTCGGAATCATATTTTTTTAGAACGGAACTTTAGTATGGTTATAACTTCATGAATTAAAGAAACATTGTAATTTTTATTAAGATTGCTGTAAATATCCCAAATAAATAAATGAAAGAGTTTGTGAGATCTTCAGAATGCGTGTAAAACTTCAATCATTGCAATAATATTATATTAAAGTGCCTGACTGCCTCGGTTGGCGTAGTTGTATATCGGCAGTGCTGAGGTCTCGGATTCGATCTCCGGGTCAGGCAAAGTGAGATTGGGTTTTTCTACTCAGTATTAGCCCGGAGTGTATTTGTACCCGACAGGCTCGCCTTCTATCACGTCATGGGACGGAATACTCACGGCGAAATGTGGGTGCACCAGGTGCGCCTCTGCCTATACCTGCAGATTAAGGCGTGAGAGTATGTTAGTTATGCAACATTTTTCCTTCAAATTGGTACGATCAATCATATTTATTACTATCATTAAAAAAACGAAAATTATCAATTTAAATTACCTTAATAAAATAAGCTACATAAAATTATTCATTTGTTACCGGCATGGTTTATCTTTTGTTTCAGACGGTGACAGAATGTGGCGGAACAATGAGAAAATGGGTCAAATATCATCTTACCCGGCTGCAGTAACAAGCTAAGGATTAGAAGATATACGTACCCATTGTGTCACAACAATATGTGAGATTTGCGCGTTGTTTAGAACAGGTTCCGCTAAATGCATAAATAATGCTATTGTTGTATAATTGTGTTGGCATTTATTATGTTAAATTAATTTTACAAGATCCCAGAGCTACATCGTACAAACTGTTGTGAGCGTGTTATGTATCTGGAGGTTTTGTGTATTCTATAAAAAATTTCATTATAGTAATGGTCTTACTGTATACGTTTCCGGGATATAAACTCTATCCCCCTTATTCATAAACGTTTTTTATCTAAGGACGAAGTAAAGCTGTGATAACAAGCCTGTTTCTCAGTGCCCAACGGCACTGAGAAATGGACATAGGGCCGTTGTGATTGGTTATTATTGTTGTATTTCAATATTAGCCAATCACAACGGCCCTACGTCTACGCACTGCGAAGACTGCCATGCCGTCAGCACTGAGAAACAGACTTGTTATCACAGCCTTACTCGGTCGTTAGATAAAAAACGTCGATGAATAAGGGGGTATATGTTTGTCCAGTATTGGTTGTATAAATGTATTAATATTGTGCAAATTCAATTAGAACCTTATACTTTTATTTGTCACTAAACCTCAAACATCTTCACACAATGTCACCCTTATATTGTAAGTGATAAGGAGGATATTTTATGTTCATTAAAAAAACCGCTTCCTATCACATTACGGGACTAATATATGCTCAGTGGGTTGTGGACTAAATAATCTTCTATAATATACGCTAACAGTAAACTCAAATAAAGAATACATAACATTACCCTCATTTGACAGACACAGAAATAGCACTAGAAACTCATATCCAGTAATACAATTACAACGGATATATTCCTTTGTTTTATAAAAGCACATACTTGGATTAAAATTGTATATTTTTGCATGGCAAAAGCTTAATTAGCATTTTCCACCGTGGCTGTTACATTTTCCGACGAAAATGTGTCGAACTCGTGTTTTCGCACAAAAAGTAGCATTAAGCCTTACCGTATCCGTCCGTCGGGCCGCCTCGAATGTGATCCTATAAAAAACACTGACCTCTTTTACAATGTTAGAATGGTTGGTTAAAAGCGGAAATGTTGGCTCTTTAATGGTCACTTCGTGCTAATATAAAATGTGTTTTCACGCGCCCGAGAAGTCTAAGTAAGTGGGTTTATTAATCTATATGAATATGCGTAATGCATTAATTAATGGAAATGAGTAATTTTTGAATATCGTAGATGCGTCAGTTATTTTATTTTATAAATTTGATATTAATCGAACGTATTCGTACACAGATTTTATAATCTTCTATAAGCAGATCAATATCTCAGTTCTTGATGCATAAAAGGCTGTGGATTTTCGCCATGCTTTTGGTATATTTTGCTGATGGTAGTAAATATTTATATGCATCCGGATAGCAACCACCGTATACAAAGTATTAACACCGCGATCCAGGATCAGCCTGTGTATATCCGGTTCCAATAGGCCGGCATAATCGTTTTAATTGCCGAGGGGTAATCAACTCTCGTCAGTTGACATTTTATTGGACCCATCTCCAACTACCATCAGGTGCAGTGGGATTAATTTATCGTGCTTATATAAAAATATCAAACTGAAGTCATATTAAGTAACATCATGAAGTACTTTGACTCCAACATGAATATATAGTTGCAAATTAGTGTTTCTATTATCCAGTAAACGCGCTAAGAGCGTGGTATTCCACAATGTCCTCCAAGATCTGTCTAACGCAAGTAATTTTCCGCTGTTTGAACTGCAAACGCAGGCAAGGTGAAATTCCTAGTTTACTAGGAATTCACTCACCAACTCGTCCTCCGAGTGTGCCATTTCTGCTAACGCAGTGCCGACTTGAACTTAAGTTATAAACGAGAGCGATTAGTAATCATCAAAATAGGAGTATTATGACATATAGCTAGTTTCTTAATGAGCTGTAAAAGGACAAGCCATGTAAAAGCCAGGAGAATTATGTCAAGACAAACGTTTAAATTTATTAAAATTATTCTCATTTTATTTTTTATGATATATTGATTTAGAAAATCATAGTAAAGAATAATTAATAGAATGAGATTTTTTGACGGTTTTTTTAGTTTTTGGTAGAAATATGATACTTAACATCTATGCCACTTAGCTTCCGGTATGTAATTCAAAGTTTTAAATGTAAATATTCACCACAGCATCCATTAAAAGTCAGAGAGAAAGCACTGATTGAAAATATCGATGGTAAGACTTTAAACTACATCCAATCAGGGCAAATTCTTAAAGAAATGAATACTCTAAGACTCGGCTCCATATTTTATAACTTATATATGTCTTTTAATAGTAACGGTAGTTTTGAATAATTATTTTTAAATCCCCAATATTAGACGTAGAAAAAAAAACTGTATTTTTTCGTCGTTGCCGTTTACCTATTGGGGCACAGCTCAAGATTCTCTTCAGACATACTTCGTTAATTAGACTCCTGTGTAAATTTGCTCAGCTGATTCCACTTGATGACGTTTTAAAGGGCTTTTTCAGTCGTATTATAAACGGAAAACTTTTAATGGACTAAATTTTATTTTAGTTTAATAAGATTCTAATTTTGATGGTCTAAAGATTACCTTTCTGTAGCGAACGAGTTTCACTCAAATACAATTGAATATATAGTTGTCTATTTCAATAAGTAATGGATGCTGTTATTAGTGTTTATCTATATGTAATATAAAAATGAATCTCTATTTCCCTTGGTCATGCCACGCGTGAACGGCTGGACCGATGTCACAATTTTTGTTGTTGTGTTTGTTATTGTCAGGAGAAGGTTATTATGAAAAAAAAAACAAAAAATTGCGCGGCAAATGAGAAAATTTAAGAAAACTTAACGAAAATATTAATTTTATATAACTGTCAGCGATTGACAGAATGCGCGCTGCAAATTCATAGTTAAGACGGGACAATGTCTGTCGGGTCAACTAGTAAAGTAATAAAAATGTCATTTCGACCAATAGCGTACGTAGAATGAATTTTGCCAGCATGCTATAAATAGTATTTCAAAAGGTCAAAAGGCACGCCATTTATGATGTTGCATATACAAACTAATATGGAAGCCATATTAAGATCGAATTCAAAAGAAATATATAAAGAAACATAATACGTATTAACGATGTAAGTAGTAACAAGGTTAAAATCTAATCAATTATTTTAAATTTCTAAATCTTAAGTATTCGTATTGACTTTGTAATTATAATATAATAATAATAATAATTTTGATTTTTTATTGCCACATTCGAAACCCAGATCTTTAATGTAGTTAAAATTTGTCAGATTGTAATGAATATCTAGGTAATTATATCCGCGTTTACATTAATTTAATAGTGTAAACAAAATAGTAGGTACTATCTTGAACGTACTTTAAAGTGTGCAAATACTCTTTGAAAATATATGTCATATACCCTCTTGTGTATTATACTTCCCAGCGGTGACGCGTGTACAAAATTGGTTAAATTGACATTTCCTCTTACACGAGTTTCTTTAAATGAAAGAAAACATCCCGAGGTAACTCGAATCCTTTTTGCATAATAAGTTTGACTCCTTGCGGTAATCCTAAGAAAGATTTGTCCCTTTGAAAGGTTTTAGGGATTTCCGAGGATTTGGCTATAAATAAATTTTGTGGATGGTTACACAATTTTATTTTAAAAACAATTTCTAAATGTAAGTATAAAAATTACTACTTATAAGTCGCGTTATTATATAAGAATAACGAAGTAATTGAAAGTAAATTGTCAACCAGCTATGACAGCAAAGTACTGAGAGTTAAGCCGTCTAGTTGGCTTCGGTTATTACCAATAGTAGCGCTCTAAGCCGCGGCGGAAACGTATGGATTCAGTATTATATCCATCTATCCTACGATGCACGATGGATTTAATGCATACGTATGACACATTTGGATTTTAAATTTACAATATCTTGTGATTGAACACGTGCAATTTTTGCTCTTTATATCGAGTTTAGGCTAGTCTAGCCCCCAGTGTAGTAATCATGTTATGGTTATTTCAAATTGTGGGCGGCGTTGCCGTCTACGTAATAAATATTCTTAAAATTTTAGAAAATGTTGGTACAACATAAACCGGTGATTGAAGAAAGGTAAAACCTTGAATGTGGTTTCTTTATGTGGTGATCACTTAGAAAGGATTTTGAGAAATCCTCCTATCTTGCATACGACTATAAGAATAAATCTTTAGTGTGTTAGATGAATGGTTTATTACATCTTAACAAAAGAAGCTGTACTAACATAAGGAAATATAATATGTGTAATATTGATATTAGTGTCCTTCAAAGGAGGCAGAGGATAAGCATGTGGACAGCCATAAATGCTAAACTATATTCTTGAATATATGTGTTTTCCGACCCCATACTAGAGTGCGATGAACCTAAATGTATTGACGAATAGATATGATAGTGGTGGTGGATGTAAGGGACGGTGGGCTTGTGAATGGATGGACGAGCAGGTGTAATATTAATATTAGCTCTTACTGTATTAGTTAGCGGCTGCCTTAGGGGTTAGGAAACGGAGCAACTGTTCATCGTTTCGTCCTTCAAGAGGTCTCGCAGTTGCAAGAGATACAAAGGATAAAACATTACTCTTCATTGACGATCAGGTAAAAAGTCCTCGTAAAAATCTGTCACCCAGGATCTCGTGATTGTTTAGGCCGCTACTGATCTTCAATTTACGAAACTGCTTTTCATAAATGTTTTTGTCCGTGACTTTTTCATAACGTAAGTAAGGATATTAATTCCAGTGACAGTTGGAGTGGTGCGGTAGGAATGTATTCTTTATACATAAAGGCATCGTATATATCATAGTGAGAGTTGGCCGAGTCCCAACACGATGTTTGCGTTGTAAGTACTGAGCTCTAAGGGGACTACGCTTGGTTATGGACATTAATCAGAATCGTGACACATTGAACATAGGTTCTTTGTTTTCGGTTGTTTCGGAATCGTTTTGATGTAAACTCTGATTCTAAATATTTTAAGTTGGTTTTGTTTTTTAATTTTCAAAAATGTTGATCGTTGTTGTTATTTTACAAGAAATTCTGAAAGTTCCTAGAATATTTTTATATGAGAAATGGAAAGAGGTCACCTGCTGTATTGGGAGCTCATATAAACAACTACACTGTCTGAGATAAAAATTTTCAAGGAAATATGTAGAGATTTGAAGATTTATTACCAAAATTGGATTCCTGAACCACTGCGAGATTTTTATGAACACCATTATCTTGTTGGATCAGATAGACACAATAAAACATGTATTATTATGCGCGTCACATTTAAATATCATTAAAAAACGGATTTATTCACGTTCTCCAAATCAATACTCGGGTGGCTCATCATACATCGTAAACCGGATGAGAGCGGATATTTGCGGATAAAACCGGTTATAACCAGTGTACGTTTGTGTAATAGTGGCTTTGAGGATTAGCAAGTGACCCGTGGAGTTCGTGGCGCTAGTGAATATAACGTTAAGTTGAACACCAAGTAAGGCACGTAACAATGCCCTATTATATATGGATACTAAAACTGTATACTTATTAAGTAGATCGATTTTTAGGTGAATTAGGATTCTTATTAAATAGGTACTGTATATACTCAAAAAGATGTAATGATATGGCTTAAAAACCAAGAATTACGTATTCAATTATAATCCTTACATATTCTAAAATAGTCCCCCGCCGTGTCTGTCTGTTTGTTTGAGCGCGAAAAGTCATCTATTAAGCATATGGGTTAGTTTTTATCCCGGGAAAACATATAGCGGGAATTAAATCGCGGAAAAGTGTCTCACGCGAGTAAAGCCGCGAGTAAAGCAAAAGCTAGAAGTAATAAAAACAAGCTAATAAGTAATCAAAATAAATAACGCAACAAATGAGTGGAGTAATAGTCAATCAATGTTAAATATATGCTTATATCCGTTTTATAGTAAAAAATATGTATCAGGCCTTCAGTAGACCTTCAGCCTTCATAAAGTATTATGAGATTAGAAAATGTATGCTTATAAAGGATGCAAGAAGAGGTGCGAAAAGTGCATCTTATGTTTCCATATTCCTCTTTTATGATTGTGATAAAATCTTTGAATATCTAAAAATATCTGAGATAAACATAATCCAAGCAAATGATTTTAGTATATGCAACAACTAAGTATTCGCAATAAGAGCTACATGTATTTTGTTCGGGCAGTTCACAAGCTATCGCGCGTCAAACGCCAAAATACATGTAGTTGTAAACGCGTGTCGAACGCTTATAGTCTGAACGAGATGTAACTCATTGCATAGTTTGAAAATCAGTGAACCTCAGGCGACTAATCTCTGCTAACAATCTTTATTTATAGTATATTTGTAAGGCTTCGAGTTACATTTTTCTATTTCTCATCGTTCAACATAGCAACACTAGCTTGAGTGCATCAAGGTAAGATACAATATATTTTACAATTGCAAATAATAAATAAATAAAAATCTGTTTGCCTTACTAGTTTTTGCACGCGGCTCTGTCCGAGTAGTCTTGTATTTCTGTGATAAATATTTTTCCAGGATAAAAGCAGTTTTATAGTACGCAGGAGTGATGTAACTTCCTATTAGTGAAAGATTTTTCTAAATCGGTTCAGTAGTTCCAGAAATTAGCCTCTACAAGCAAACAAAGTTACAAACTTTTCTTCTTTATAATATTAGTTTAGATTATCTAATTACATCTATAATTAAGCATATTATTGTAGAATTATAAAGGCAAAAGGAAGCGTCTTCAGTAGGAACTCTACTAACTTCCTGAGGTGTTATTAAGTTTCATATTTAAAATTATACAATCCAGTAACTAATGTACGTATCTAGTTCCTTTATATTTTATCCTGCATAATTAGTACATTGGTATGCCTGTGATTGAATTTCAAAGTAATTATGGTATAATCATTTGAATAACATACCTCATTTTAACATACACTAATAGTTTTTAATTACCAATAAAAGAAATGGGGTGTGTGGAAGATATTTTAAATATGTGGCAGAATTTTTTAAAATATTTCATATATCCTGCATAGAACTATAGACACAACATGTAGTAAGTAACAACTGCTGTGTAGATCATATGTCATTTGGCGTTAATAAATGAATACTAAATGTGCGTAATAGACGATTATTTAATGAATGATAATAAAATATAGTAAAAAGTATCAAGTTGTATGAATTGACTCATAGAAATACAGAACTATGAAACCCAATTATTTTAGGTAAGTAATTAAAATAGTGGTATAGGAATTGTATCATAGTGCAGTATTATTCCTTAAGGCGATACCTCAAGGTCCATTTTCATACATTTTGTTTCGGCTTTAATCTGGGTAACTAAACAAGTATTGGCAAGTAAAGAATTTAAATTCACGTCTAGTTAGTGATTAGTTCTCGCAGTTGAAAATATAATTAACAATCATGGATATTTCTGCCTTTAAAATTTCGTCATATTAAATTTTAAAGGCCGAAATATCCATGATTATTAATTATTTTACGTTTTTCTTCAACTGCGAGAACTAATCACTAACTAGACGTGAATTTAAATTCTTTACTTGCCAATACTTGTTTAGTTACCCAGATTAAAGCCGAAACAAAATGTATGAAAATGGACCTTGAGGTATCGCCTTAATTTCATTTAGTGACATGGTATTGAAAACCGACTCATAATCCAAAGAAAGTGATTCTGGTGGTAGTATAATTTATATCCGCTAGGATTGCAACCACCGTACAGAAGGTGTAAGAACTCGCCATAGTGGGCCACGTAAGTGTGTCACGTTCCGAGATCAGCATGTGTACATTCGGTTCCAACAGGCCGGCATAATTGTGTCGACTGCCGAGGGGTAATCATCGGTCATCAGTCGACATTCTATTGGACCCCTCTTATCAGGTACAGTGGGCTCACTTTCCGTGCAAGTATAACAAAAAAGAAACGTTACATTACAATTTAATGAGACAGTATACTTAACCAGTAACTATAATATAACTGCGGAACTAGTTTCCTATTTCGTATAAATATAAACTCCAGGGAACAGAAACTTCTGAATTCTAAACCAAATCTTATAATATTAGTTAGCAAGGAAGTTTCGTTTTACAGCCATTGTATGCAGGGAATAGTTCATCTCATTTATTACAAATAAGTACATGGAAGGTTGTTAAACAAACTTTGTAATTTAGACTCGAAACTGACGCGTTGCTCAGAGGGTGTTGCAGGCGCTACGTTAATTTCATAAAAGCGAAAAAACCTTAAAAGTGATTATTGTACTTTGAGTATAAATTGTGTCTTTCCTCTAATCAGTATTTATTTTATCTTACGAAGCCGATATCACTTGTTTACGAGAATACTGCATCTATTACTTTTAAATTTACTTGTCTCAGCAATATATTTTACAACTAGCGATCCGTCCCGGCTTCGCACGGGTGCAATGCTGATACTAAATACACTACAGAAAAACTGTGAACGTT
This sequence comes from Manduca sexta, assembly GCF_014839805.1. Taxonomy (NCBI): domain Eukaryota; kingdom Metazoa; phylum Arthropoda; class Insecta; order Lepidoptera; family Sphingidae; genus Manduca; species Manduca sexta. The sequence goes on from NC_051126.1 coordinate 8,168,573, forward strand.
GTATATAAAAACATAGCGGCCCGCTCTGGCTTCACACGGGTATAATATAACAAAATAACAGTATTTCTCCACTATTTAATGAATGTTATTATACATATAAACCTTCCTTTTGAATCACTCTATCTATTAAAAAAACCGCATCAAAATCCGTTGCGTAGTTTTAAAGATTTAAGTTATACAAAGGGACATGGGGACAGAGAAAGCGACTTTGTTTTATACTATGTAGTGATTTTGCATATGGTGTTTACCTATAATAGTGAATCTTATTTACTATGCTATTAATTTTATGTTGGTAAGCAATAGTGTGATAAACGTTGGTAAGCCTAATAAATATTAAAAAAAGTAATATTGTGATAGTTGCCGATCAGATTTGTTATCGGCAACGTTCTCGGAACTATATTCATCATCAGTCGGTTGCAGTCTACTACTGGACATCGGCCTCTCTCAAGGTACGCCATAGAGCCCGGTCTGCTGCTTTATGAATCCAGTTGCCAGAAGAGGGCCGGCACCTCTTGTGCAAGTTGTCCCGCCATCTGACCAGAGGGCGTCCCACGCTACATTTGCCAAGATGCGATCTCCACTCCAGAACACGCCTATAATATTACTCTATACTAATTAACTGGGAACATATTAGTCATTTCAATATAAAAACCTTCATATCGATAATATGATTGAAAATCACTAAAATTTAACTATCTTTCCGTTTTTAGTTTTTTGTTGCCAGCATTTCTGTCTAACCCCACAAGAACAAAGGCATGAACATAACAATGCTACCACACTGCCCTAATTTAGAAGATAGGCTTTTCCACATTTCCACAGTATTCATTGTAAGCCTGCGACTTAACCGACGTGCAGCCAACTTTCCTCATACGTTCAATAAGTTAAGCCAATTACTCCTTTGTTTCGTAAATTATGAATAATGGCGGCTCTCTTCGTAATTTGGTCATGTATTAGCCATGGCTGGCTGGGAAATTAACTTGGCTCGGGTAGGCAGATATAATGTTACTTAAGATAAAACGTAGATACTTAGTTAGTTTATACGTTGTCTTATTACAAAGTTGTAAGTGAAATGTGTATTTATATAATAAAGGAAAAATAATTTTTTGGGATTGTTCACTAATATTTAGTCTTGCGATTTTTATATTTGGGTTTATAGCATTTTATTTAAATTTACTTTTTATTATAAGATGTGGCACAAATTGCTAAATCTTAAACATACAATTAAGTCCAAACGTAAGAGCCTTAACGTAATCAACATTAACTTTAATGTGTTGTGTTGATTACATGTCTATTTTTTTTTGTTTTATTCGACTTTACACACAAATAACATATAATCATGGTTAACTGTATTTCTTTAAAGATTCAATGAAATGTATGCCATTAAGAGAAACGAGAAAAAAGAAAAACGAAATATATAACATAACAATGCGAACAATGAAGATTATTTTACCATAAAAATATATGAACATATACTGCTCAAGCATGATATAATTACCCAAGGAAACCTCTTAGGAAAGTCGTAAAAATGACATATTCCGTGTCCTTCTGTCATATGCGGATAGCACTTTCCTTGATGGGATAAAAGCTGTTACTAAAGTTAATTAGACGAAGTATGGCTCTTACTACACCTTATATTTATATGATATTAATGGCAGGCCAGTATTATATACTGTCTCATTACTGGACTCGGCGCTCCTCTACTAATGAGAAATATTAAGGCCTTAGTGCGGATTGGCAGGTTTCACATACCCTCAAAATTTGTATAGACAACTTCTCAAGTATGCAGATTTCCTCACAATGTTTTCCTGCGTTGTTAATAACAGCGATAATTCACAAAAAATACACACATAAGTTCAGAAAATTCAGTGGTGCTAGCCTTTGGGTTTTGAACCTGCAAACATTCGTCTTGGGAATCCCTTCCAGTCTCAACTAGTTTATCACCACTAGATACCTACATACCTAATGAAAATATATAAGTCTATACTTTTGTGGCTCTTTCTCTGTCTGTGTAGAAGTCCTTTTTCGGTATAATATACATTTTTGGGATAAAAGAGCCTAATATTAATCGAAGATATTGTCTATTTGAATGTGAAATTTCATACAAATCTGTTGTTTAAAGGTTTCTGTGTTTATTTCTAACTAGCTTCCGCTCGCAGCTTCGCCCGCGTGGATTTCGGACTTCAAAAATGGAGCCGGTCGTGAACGTTCGAGAATGTTCGTTTTACGAAGCTACTCGCTAGGTGATTCGCTAGCCTCTAGGTGCCAAGCAAGCCGCCTGCCTGTGCGTTCGCGACCTTATATATATACAAAAATAATCCTTATAGCATGATTCAGTATTCACGCATGATGGCTTATTATTAGCATATTTCGTGTATAACTTTGGTGTTTCTATACCGATTTCTATGATTCTTTTTTATGGAATATTTAATAATGTTAACTTTTTTAATTAGGGATGAGTGAGAGTGTTATAAACGTAAGAGTAGACAAATATAATGAGAAAGCTTCGATCTGCTAAGCTATCGAGAGTTACACGTGTTATTGTGAGTCAACCATAAAAGATAGACATATGCTGTCGTGGGATATTTTTTACATAATTTTAAGGAGAACATTTCCGTCATACATGATTTCTGTGTAGCTTTAACCATTAAGGTTGCACACGCGACGGAAACTTAAAAAATGGAGTAACTTCTCCCGTTTTCCCAACATTTCCCTTCACTGCTCTGCTCCTATTAATTGTAGCGTGATGAAAAGTATACTATAACCAGCACAGGAGTATGACAAATAATTGTACCAAGTTTCGTTAAAATCCGTCGAGTAGTTTTTGTTTCTATAACGGTTATACAGATAGACAGACAGACAGACAGACAGACAGACAAAAATTTTACTAATTGCATTTTTGGCATCAGTATCGATCCCTAATCACCCCCTGATAGTTATTTTGGAAATATATTTCATGTACAGAATTGACCTCTCTACAGATTTATTATAAGTATAGATTATTATCGAACGTCACATCAGTGAGGATACATGAAGTTACTGTTTTGTTTCCCATGGTAAATTCAATGCATAACATCCCAAGTCAAAAGCTAACAGTGATAGACATCGATTGCCATCAAACGCAATAGATTCAGGTGTAGAAAGTTCTAGTAAGAACGAAAATGCATGCCTTATTCGCAGCTATGCAATATTACTTTATTTATATCCTTAAAAACAGCTATTGACTACCTGTAGGATCAATCATGTAGCTAGGATCTTGATGTAAGAACTCATTTCCTTGGTCTTACAGCGATCAATACAGCTTAAGGAACACCATTTGGTTCAGTTTCGAGTGTCAAAGATTATTTGTTTGATTTATACCTACAACATGCAATACTCTGAGAAATTTATTTATATAATAAATAGAGTATAATAGGTATGTCTACAATAAATACCTTTATATGAAAAGCATATGAATATATTATAATCGTAAATTGAAGCAACAGATTGTTATTTTTAATAACGTGGGTGTCTGTGGGGTTCCTAACATCTAAAACCTGAAATAAAGAAATAATGTGAAATTTTTTACCATTATTCGGCACTTGTGCTGTAGTCCTCTACGTGAGGCACTTCTAGGTTACCTTGATTTGAACATCATTATAAATAAATAAGATTAAATTATATTATATAGATTTTTCGGTTTGAAATATCAAAATAATATTTTGTGTCTTATCGATTTATAACATCGCATTTTTTTGTTCTTTGAACGCATGCTTAAGGTGGAGTTTGTTTACCTTCCCTTTTGAGGATAAATATATGATCTTATTGGATTTGATTTGGGTTCAATTCCCGATGCTTATTTATTGTTTTCGACGTTATTGAATGATATCCGAGGTAAATACGTTTGTATACGAGATATTCAGGTGACGTTAAATGAAGTATTTTGAGTACACCTATTGTGAGATGATTTAGTATTTTGTAACTCTTTTGTTACAGATATGGGTATTTCAAATTTTGATATGTTTACAAAGTTCTAGATAACGTTCTTTCATTGTAAATCAGATTTTAAGATAAAAGGCATAGGAGCTAAGGTATGGCTTGGCGGTGTGGCTTGAACTATTTGTGTGATAGCTTCTACATATAATGAAGAGATATAAGACTAAGAGAGATAAATACTTCGGACAGGCACTTTATCCGTGTAATTATGCATTATATATATGGTATAATATGATGATATGTTAAGTTAAATAGAGAATACCAGGATTTTTTATTAATTTTATATTACAAAACTGTCTTGTCAAGGTAAATGTATACCCATTATGCAGGTCTTCACGTTTAGTAGGTATCTGAACTTAATATAATCTATTTGTAATATTCTACCCAGTTTTGTCGACCACAACCAAATAGTTTTTTTTATTGTTGCTTGGTAAAGTGCCTTCACTGCACCCAATGTTAAGCGAAGTGAAGTTTAAAGAGTCACCGCCGAAGACATAAGCAAACCTGGACAGTGGGCACAGTCATGCCGGCCTGCATAATTGCTTCTTCACGCTCCGCTAGAAGGATCCTGTACAGGAAGGAGGGAACACGGATGCTTGCAAACTATTAAACAGCCTGATGGTGCGGCACAGATATAAGTTACCGAACCTTTTGGTTCGCGCAGAGATGAAAGATATCACCAGTCTGTGGTTGCGCATGCCACCATGCGTGGTTGTAAACAAATATAGGTAGTCTAGACTCTAAAGAAAGTATAAACTTATAGAATAACACCCTTATGCATAGAAGTTTTTTATCTAAGGACTGAGTAAAGCTGTGATAACAAGTCTATTTCTCAGTGCTGACTGCATGGCAGCCTTCGCAGTGCGTAGCCACAGGGCCGTTATGATTTTGTATCTTCTTAAATAAAAAACGTCTATAAATGAAGGGGTAAGTATCTAATATCCTTCCTTTACGTAAATGACTTGATGACATAATTACCTTTCATTAAAATATTCTCTCAATTGTTTAAGAGAATTAATTTATATATACAGTGTTGATATGTTAAATTAGCTATATGTGTTTTAAAATGAGCTGCTCTTGTAATCGAAATACAATTGGTACGTGATACTGTTATTATTATTTTATACAAAAGATGATATTTTGCTTTAATGCAATTAAATATTATTATGTTGTAATTTTATAAAGAGTGATAATAAAGTTTTGCACACATTCAATGCACACTTTTATTGTGTTGTTGGTACAGTATAAAAATGATAAAATTTCTAATATATTTATTTCGTTTTGCTATTATGGATATTGTCTTCTTATTTATTTCCAGTAAATTATAAGTCTCAAAATATTTGTACGCGTGATTGTATAATATATGATTAATAAATGAAAGATTGTTTATGGTTTCCTTATCCTAAAATAAAGACTAATTTTCTTCTGCCTAAACTCCATCCCAATGTAAGGTCCGCGCAACACACGCCTTGTTACTTGATATTACCTACAAGTGACTTGATATTTAACTCACATGCAAACTAATTTCACAAACAAAAAGGTTTCTAATGTTGTAAATTCCGTAATCTAACTAACCTTGCCAATAGCCTTAACAGTACATTGTACTGCCCAGCAAAGACGAAATTAAACTTTTTTTAACAATAATTCTTTCATTGTTCATTGTGTCCATCGGACAGGTCTGCTAAGATAAGCCAGCAGGAATCAATTTGGTTCCATCCTCACCATTTGTTAGTTTTTTAGTTTAAGAATTGTATTAATATCCTAAATCGTTTAGGCATTTCCTTTACTCACGAGACGAGTTGTTAAATTTACATAAAACACATATCAACCCTTTGTTGTTAAGGGCCATGAAGAGCACAATAAAAATGTTTTATTACCCAATAACAGCCTGTATACACATGTTATGTTAGCGAAATATTTAAGAAAAGTTTGGCGAGTTGGGCAAGTTTGGTAACCATTATGGAAAATTATTGGGTCTGACCTATTTTGTAATAATGTAATGTAGCTTCTAGTGTATTTAAAACGTAAATTAGTCGTGATCATGTATTTAATAAAATTACCTTTCAAAGAGTAATTGTGTAATTTAATTAATATAATAAACAATTGAGACATTGTTATTATGATTTATATTATTCTGATTTGGTTTGAGTCATTATTTAACATGTTTTATTGATTTAACAATTGTCCAATGATTTCCATTTTCAAATAATACTTTATTCTGAAATACTAATCGATAAAAAAATAATGTCTGAAGAAACAATAACGGTAATTGCTCATTCTAACTTTATTTATTTATGAGTATTCATTGTTCTTAAGAAATCTGCAAGAATATATTATTTATTAATTGCAATATACAGATACATTTTCACATTGTGTCAATAAATGAAAACACATACTTGTCTTTTTAAATAATACTTATAAGTTATTTTAGCAATAGATGCAAAATAAAACAAAAATTAAAAGAAAAATAATATTGATAAATAGTAATATTAATTTAAGTGCCCTAGAGTAACTACTACTATATGAAGAGAAATTGTCGGAGGGGCAATATCATACTTTCAATTGAAATTGTTTATTTTTGGTTTAATATTACCCGAGGTAAAGACGAACATGTGTTTTCATTTAGTAACGCAATGTAAAAATTATCCTGTATAAGTATATTATGTATCTGGAAATAAATCAATCAACAAAATATAATAAAACAACGCTTTTACTGATTTATCCTTTATTTCAGTGAATACATAATTATTAATAATATACGATACCTTAACACTATTGATTCTAAAAAAATCATTTCCAATATCACCCTTACCTATGTATTTAATTTTGGAATAATCCATTAAGAATTACTATTCAAGTTACACTTAGCTTACGACAAATAAAATGACTGAGAACGACGTGATGGACACGTCACAACTGCTTTAAGGAAATTAATTGTTTATAGATAATATTTGTCGATGAGTCTTTGGTATGATCAAATTATATAACAAACAAAACAAATCAAATTAATAACCTTAATAAATTAACACTGACTAAACATCGCCTTGAAAGATGTCTCAGATCCAAACGAAATTCTTTAACAGCCAAACTTTGCCATCTTTAACATTCAAAATAAATCTTATTTCCACTAGATCATTTAATTAATTATTTTCAATTTTAATTATCTCTAAGGTTAACTCTCTGAACTGCATTTTTATCATATAGATTAACAAACAACTTTGATTTGATTTTCTTATTAATTATTCTACGCACTACGATTTTACTCGCTAGAACTCTAATTTTTAACGCTATTCTTTATGCTAAAGAAAGTGTTTAAATTAATGAGAGAGATGAAAGATATAGTGATGATGCATGAGTAAGAGAGAAGGGAACACTAAGGGAATGCAAATGTATAGATAATAATATAATGAATTGACGAAGATCTGCGGTTGGGGAACTATAAGTGAAGCGATGAGATCAATATTTTTCTTTTATTGTCGGCGTTAGCGTATTATTTAAGTAATGGTCTATGAGCGCTAATGAACGAAGCATCCTAAAACAATTTGAAATGTTCACAGCCAGAATGATTTTTTCACATCTCGTGTCTAGATATGGTAAGGGAAGAAGGTAATCTTTAAGAGTTTTTTTAAGATTTTAATTTTAAAGTTTTTATATTTTTTAAATCTATAATTATCTACAGTGCGTAAGTTTAATTTTCATTCTATTTTATATCGAAGAAATTACAGGATTATTAGAGGAAATCCGTTTTAATTGAAATCCTTTAGATTAGATCTACTTGGTTCGTTAACGCTCAAACTCGACTCCACTGTGGGCGCAGAGATGTGCGACGCGCCGAAGGAAGTAGGATTATTATGAACTGTCCGAGCGTCACGCACCTGGAAATCTTAGATTTAGAAGAAATTTATTAGGAAACTACTGAAGTTCATTTTAGTAAACTTTGCATCGCTTAGGTAGAGTATATTTTTATTTAATTCCGAATTACACTAAGCTAATCAAGTGCTAGATTTAAAATTGAAGTTTAATTTTACTTAACGTTTTAATGGTGTAAAATGAAAATAAAAGATGCATGGAAAGAAATGTATGATAGAAGAAGTGTATGATGCTTAAGTATTTAACGGCATTAAAGAAGATAGATAGCTAACAGCTAGTCATAGAAGCATTACTAGATAATGGCACTGCGGAATGTACCTGTGTTCATAAAAAAGTATCCTAAGTTCAGCTTAACGATAATTTATATTGTTCGAAACAAGATTATGTAGTATTTAACTCCTCCTTAGTTTTACAATCCGTCCTAAGTTTAACTCCTCCGAATGTTATCTCTCATCGTACCATTATTGCCAATCGTTTAAGACATTATTTTCCACTTATACATGTGATTCGACAAACACATGTTAAATTGTGATCTGCGATTATCCCTATAGTTTAATTATCATTTTTAAATGCGAAGATTCGTGAGCTCGGGGAATCTTCACATTTAATTCATTGATTTATATTAGATGTCAAAGCTTGCTGCTTATGACTCACGTCATTTCGTATCAATCAGGTCATCCCGACTGAAACGACTGCAGAATCCATAAGAAATCCACACAAATCGATGAAAGAGGAAGTTGCTTTATATTTGTGTGGCATTTTATGGGTTCGTACGTTTGAAAATGTTAAATGAAAAAAGATACACATCTGAACATCTTTCGAGACAATCCGTCTTAAATAATCAATATTCATTTAAATAATATAACAAAATGCTTCGCTTGCCAACATTGTTGGAGCAAGATAAGTTTACATTTTTTGTTCCATTACATTTTACGTTTCTTCGTTAACATTCCCAATTTACTCCTACCGATAGTTTCGTGACCGAACATACTATCACTAGTTAATACAAAATTTAACGTATTTACAACCGTTTCATTTTAATTATTATTTCAAAAAACATCATTATTTTCATTTCAATTTATTATTTAACAAAACATTCATAAGTACACCTTCGCATCGCGTAAAGACATTCCATACACCACGTGAATGTCGAAGACTAGATTGGTTTGGATTGAAAAAAATTAAGTAAACACAATAAAATCAATACGATTACACACCCGTGTTACTTGTCATGTATTTAATACAATATTTGCATTGTATTGTCCGGCAGTTTTGTTCAAAATCGCATTGAGCAAACGTTAAAATTTCATCCACTGATTTCTGGAACCAGACAAGCGTCGAATGTTCGTGTCCCAAACTGAATTTTAGAATTCGGTGATATATATTTGTTGAGTTTGTCTTAATGTTAGTATACAATTACATGATGATGCATTTGCCTTTTTCGGCCCACGGATTGTTTTTCTTGTCCGGGGCGTGTATGAGTGGATCGTTCTTTTCATTCTCCTCCACGTACTCCCTCATCCTGGAACAAAACGAATTAATATTAACAGAATTGTCATTTTACCTTGTTATATCGTTGTTAACCCAATTAACGATGGGTAGCTTCCGCATGCGCGCGTCACGGTATGCCTATTATATTTTTCTGTGATATTGCCAACTGATGGAGCGACATTTGTATCTGTAATGTAACTTTCAATTGTGCAACGTACTTTTCCTTCTAAGTGACGCTTAATAACTAATAAGAAAATAATTTACTAGATGGCGCTAGTAGAATAGAAAAACCCATAGCAAACGTAGCCTCGTTACATAAGAACAAAAAATTGTTCAAATACGTAGTACATTCATTGCAGTCATCGTATTTACACCCGATAAAATCTGGCTATTTAATTTATTTTCAGGAAAAGTGGCTACATTTTCTGATAATTGTTGTCCTATTTTGCATACCTCAACTCATCCCTCCTAGCCTAAATACAAATCACCTGAGCTTTAGGCCAATTTATATCTATAACCAAACGAATATATTTTTTAATCAAGCGCGCTCGACATTTATCACTGTCAGCCCGCACACGTTAACAGTGCTAATTAATTCATCTACCATTAGGGTGTTCTGTATTAAATTCAATATATTCTAGATTATTTCCACGTAAACATATCAATGGAATATCTTGTTAATTACGTGAGCGATAGAGTCTAAAATGTGTTTTCAATGTTTTTGTCGTCATAAAGCTAGTGTCAGATGTTTCCTAGCTTAAGATACTTTCCCATATACTAAGTACTATAAAACCTCTGAAAAAATATATTATTAACCTCATAAGAAATGTATGGGATTATTAGGGAAACTGAAAAATCTTAACATTAGAACACTAAAACTACTTTGAAATATTAAAAATATTCGGAGGATAATACTCGATATGGACATACATTATAAACATTAAAACAAGCGAAATGACAACATAATCTTTCCCATAATTGCGGCGCATTTTCCATGTTGCTCCCATTTTATATCGCGAAGTCGGTTGTCGCGGAAAACCCGTATCCCCGATGTCGGGATTAAGTGGTTATACGCAAATGAAATCAGCATAGAGTATATTTAATGAAATGATAGGGCTCTTTTGAGGTGAGAATACGCGCAAAGAGGGCAACGTTGAATGAATGAACATTTACAACGTGATAATTTTAAATTACTAGTTTATATCAACGTGATAATTTAATATAACTGTTTTATGTTTTATTTATGTTACTAATGCAAAAGTTTGTGAAAATGTTTAAATGTTTGTGATTAGTAGACTAATAAAAGCCTCTATAGATTTGGGTGAAGTTTCAAGCAAATAAGAGCAAATAATAAATTAACATATTAATTTTTGTCCTAGAAAATTTCATAGTTGTATTATATAGAAAAGAAAAACAAGAATAGAACTGAGAGAAAAGGCTTACAATTCCACTTAAAGGACTGCAAACGCCGCCACAACCACAGATACAGTGCTTCCGGGCGCTAAAAATCAATAAATCTCAACGAACTGAATGAAACGGAACATTATTCATTAACCATGCAATGGTGAGGTTTATCAATACTCTACTCGTTAAAGCGACGGCTGTGTTGATTAAAATTTCAAAGAATTTTTAATTAAGCGTACTAAAGTGGTAGGCGGGCGGAAAAGTCGCCGTAGAGCCATTGTGACATTGTATATTTTCATTATTCCATGAGCCGTGTGGGATACCGTGCTTTATTTTCGCATGATTTCTTTTAAACTGTGGACGGTTGTTGGTTTTTAGCTCGTTAATTTTTACTTTTAGCTATGTTTATGTATTTATTTAGATGCTAATTGTTGTTTAGGCACATATTGTTTTCCCAACAAATAGTTCTATATATATAAGGTGTATTTTCTTCTAAAATTATATTATACAAATAAAAATTTCGGTTGGCAAACTTTAAAAACAATATTCATTAATCAGACTAAATATCAGTAAACGAAAGTATGTCATGCATAATCTATAGCGAGTCCCAAGTTTCCAGAAAATTACAATTTCCACGGCGATATCTTAAGTCCCTTAGGAAACATCTGAGTAGTTTGTTAGATTTACATTCCGTGAAGGGCCGAAGGAACGTTCGTTTGGAAAGTATTGACTCGCACACACTCAGGTATACCAACTAAGATTCAAGATTGCATACAAGATTTTATTTACTCTTCTCTATAGACTTCCGAGTTGTTGTTCGCGGATCTGCCCAAGTAATAGATTTTTCCCATGGTAAATTACTACTTATTGTTTTTCTGAGCAACAAAGTAGCCAATATGTTAAAAAATGACGTTGTCATCTGTGTACTAAATCGTATCCAATTCCGTTGACAATTTTTTGAGTTTACTTCGAACAAACATACTAATATCTTCAAAAATATTGATATTTAGAAAATAATGTAGTATTGTGAAGTCATTCACGGTGTTACGCTGCGAGAAGGTGCACAGTAACTAAACAGACCAACTCGCCCCATTACTCGACTTAATTTATCAAAGTGGAGCGACATTAAAAATTAATTAGTTCAATCCATTTTATTTTTAAACCCATACCATGTATATCGTGTGAAATGGATTAGCTTGAGCAGACGGTGTGACCTACTGACCCGGCGAGTTTTAAAGGGGCGGCTTTTAAAACGGCTTATATTTATGGCTGTCTTTGTTTAGACTCTCGTTCTTTGGAATTGATCTGTTTTTCGCTAATCCGGGTGCCAAGATTTTATTTTGAGTCTTTTGAATTGAAAGTCATATCAGTTAAAAATTTTATTTTAGGTATATTCGTTTCTGTTTCGATTTCAGTCATAAAATGCATAACACAGCGATAATAAACACAAAGCCAAGTAAAATAAATAATCACATAACATCTCTGGAAAACATTTTAAAAGTATGCACAGAGTATATTTCTTTCACTAAAAAGTAATATCAGTATAAAAATAACAATTGAAGTTGTAAAACGTCATTATAGAAAATGATTTTTTATTTGATGGCAGCATAATCTAAACTGGTTAGAAAATCCCGCATTCAATTCGTTCGAAAATAACACTGATACGGATTTGCAAACATTTTTTAATCATAAAGAGTTTTGGGCTTTGATAAATTATTCAAGAGCCAGGCCGTTGATAGAAACCTTTTCTTGGCACAAAAATTGTATTTAAATGTATCAAAACGGTTATAAATGGACTAAATGTTACAAATTGTAATATTTCTTTTGCTTTTGTTCGGTTATGCCGTATGAATTGCTAGTTTAAGTTAACTAAGACGTATTTAAAAAGTAACTTACTCAAATTATTTTTTTATGCACCCTTTATGCTGATAGTTATGTTAATCCGAATTTTAGAACTTTTCATTTTATTCATACTTCTACTTCTTTAAAAAAAATACATTTAACATTACTCTAACTTGAAAACTTCAGTTAAAACGATTCACGAATTCAGACGGTCTACCTTCCTTGTATATGGTGCGTGGACCAAAAATATTTTTTAATTTATGTCTTATAGATTTTTATAGAGTGTAACTAATCTGAGACCGCTTCTATAGCACCATTCAATGTTTGTGAGCCTTCTTTGTATGCAAGAATAAATTACGTTTCAAGGGTGCTTTTATACATATTTTGGAATGTATTTATGTAATTTTGTTTTAAATTTTAAAGAAACTAACTAGATGGCAAGTTTGGTATTAAAAAGTAGAATAGCCTACCACAGCATTATTTATTTCTGCCGTCGAACAGCAGTGCAATATGCACTCTTCTATACTGCTTAGAATGACATTTCAAGAGTGCCTTCGCTAGTCTTTTTTTTATTGCTTTGAATGACGAGACGAGCTTGCCGTTCGTCTGATGGTAAGCGTTTCGACCGCCCATAAACAGCAGAAACACCATATAACACTTTTAATTATAAAGTTTTGTGTGGTATTGCGCTAGCCATCCTGAGACATGAGATGTTAAGTCTTATTATGTCCAGTAATTATACTGGCTACAATGTCCTTCTAACCGAAAGACAACAGTGACTACGCACTGCTGCTTGGCGGCAGAAATAGACATTGCGGTGGTACCTACCCAGGCGGAATCTCACATATGAGAGACCTACTACAAGATAAAGCTCAAGTCTCGTCAAAGCTTTAAAAATTACAGGACTACCAATATAAAATATATTTAATTCTGATAATATTTGTAGTCATGAATTCTATCAATGTGATATCGAAAATATAATCTGTTGGTATACAGATAAAAATATAATTATATCGATATGACTGACGATAAAATTTTATGAAAACGTAGGCTGATAGATATTGGGTCTACACTATGCTTTAGTGTAAGCCATTTCTTGTTTTCAATACGTCTAGGTATCAATGTCTACGTATACGTCCTGTGAAGTAATTTCTATTGTTTTATTATTTTAATCACCGATAATCTGGGCTTTGTCTTTATCAAATTCATTATAATTTGACATTAGGAGAAAGCGATTTAAATGTTACTAATTAATGAGAACTTTTTTATTAAATATATTTAGTAACTTTATTTAGAGAGTCTAATAATTAATGTGTCAGGTGGCGAAAATTCATATAACATTTAAAAACCTAAAATTACAACACTTGTTTAATTTTACCTAACGTTCGGCTAATTTCATTTTAATTAAAAAATATACGCCAACACTGGTCTTAAGAGTGATAAACTGCCGCTATTTAAATAAAGTTTAATGCCAGCAATTTTCGCAGGCAGTTTCAACAGCTCGTTGGTTCCTAAGCGGAGTTGCCTAACTTGTTTGCTTAGTTCGAGGGAGGGTGTGGAATCGATTCCAATGACACATGAGGGGGCTTGAAACTTTTTTCTAATCGATAGATGCGACGCGAGGCGATTATCGGTCGTTCAAGAGTAGAGACTTATTAAATTGTCTCGAGAATTGGAGTGTGGTATTGTTATTTTCTTGTAAGCAATTAATAGTATATATTATTAATAGTATGTGTTTTTGGATTAATATGTTTGTAATTTATTTATGAAAGTCAGTTAATGTGCGATATTAAGCATACAAAGTTTTGTTATGAGGAATTAAAAAATAAGATTTGCAACTATTTTATAATTTCCCAGTGTCAAACAAATAAATAAATTACATAATCAGGATACAAATTACGTATAAATATGTTACATAAATATACTTAATTTTCTATGAAATAAAAACATTAATGTTTAATAAACGACGAAACATGCAACAAATAAATATTAAACATCTATCTTAACGTATACTGGCGTATTAAAAGTAAAATTATTTTTACATTGTGCGCCTTAATCTTCTTAATATCGCTGCAAAGTCACGCATTGCCGCGTCGACGGGATGGAGGGGCCGCGTTACACCGGTTTAAGGGCTCGAGAATTAGGCAAGAACTGTTTGCGCAATATGTAAGCGGGTTTAAAAGAAAAGAGGGAAATTTCTTGGATTATACAAAATTTTTATTATGAAATTTTTAACGTTACTGTGGTAAATTGACATAGCGGGCGGCTACGGAGTACGAGCAGTCAGTTTCATAACAGAATAATATATTATTTGTACCACGTGTTTCTACATTTCTGTTACATGTAAATAAATTATCTTGTATAGTTATTTGTTGTTTCTTAATAAAATAATCCTTAAAATAATATTTAGGATATATTTAATTGAAATATATACAACATTTTGCCTTATTTTATGCTGCGTATCCCTAAGTCTGGGATATTTTATACAGGCGTCGTAATAAACATTATTTATCACTCTCATTTGCAATTCATAATCACCAGAATTTTATATTCAAACAGGAAAATGTTCATACCATTTTCATATTTAAAATAAAAATACACCTAAAACGATAATTATACAATGGATAATTCGCAAAGCAAAATGCAATGTCTAATATCAGCATAAAAATAAGGAAAACTCTTGATTGACATCTATCGATGTTTCATGTGTTTTATAAAACTATACTATACTAATATATAAAACTGAAAAGTTTGTTTTTTTGAACGCGCTGATCTCAAGAACTATAAAACCAATTTTTATTTTTTATCCCTAATAAGCCTAGTTGGGTGTGGAACGGACTGCCGAGACGAATGTCCGCAGGTTCAAATCCCAAGGGCACACACCTCTGACTTTTCTAAAAAATCATGTGTGTATTCTTCGTGAATTTATCGTTCGCTTTAACGATAAAGGAAAACATCGTGAGGAAACCTGCACATCTAAGAAGTTCTCTATAGGAATTTCGAAGGTGTGTGAAGTCTACCAATCCGCACTAGGCCAGCGTGGTGGACTAAGGCCTAATCCCTCTCAGTAGTAGAGGAGGCCCGTGCTCAGCAGTGGGCAAGTATATAGTACAGGGCTGATATTATTATTTATTATTATTATCTCTAATAAGAAGCAAAATTACTCTTGAGTAATAGAGGCTACTTTTTATCCCGGGAAAACTTTTTAACGCAAGCGGAGCCGTGAGCAACAGCTAGTTAATTATATTATTTAAATTGTTACATCGTGTTTGCTTAAAAATCGCTTGAATAAGGTAAAATAATTTAAAACACGATTACAAAGATTCGACTAAAATAAAAACAAAAACAAAAGTTAATATAAAAGAAACTTGTTCATCGAAATTCGAACAGAACACAATTTCTTTAAAGTATTCAAAAGATTTTTATAGCTTCTGACAACATTTTAAAACCGCGTAGTAAGTGGCTATTGATCTCACGAAGGAAAGACACGTTGGAGCCAGTTGGATGTCTCCTTCAGAAATTTGCTTAGGCGTTTAAAAAGTAATAAAGTTGAAGGTTATTTATAGAGAAACGTTACATTATTACGTCATAGTTATTTTAAAAAATCCTTTAAAGTTTTATAATCAGTTATTAGGCTACATATAAAAACAATAAAAATAAAAATGGACACAATAAATGATGATTAAATGCAAAGAAGAAGTCGATGAGAAACCCGTATGCTATAGTCAATCACAAATGGGACAATTGGATTAAAGGGTGCTAGTATCAGTCCAGGGTAATAGATATGATATTGCACGGATAGGCATATTAAAATTCATCTCCAAAGCGGTGAGTTTTGCAAGCTGGAGTAGTACACACTAACACATCGCTGGTTCATGAGATCCAATATGAATTTTTATTTGATGCAAAAATGAGATTTAAAACTTTCATGCTGGTAGAAATTTGAAAAGACAATTCAAGGTTCTTTCTTTATATATCTTTCGGGGTTATAAGAAATTTTCACGAAAAGACAAACGATAATGTGATAAAATGCCGATATCGCTTAAATATTTTATGAGAATTTCCAACCTCCTCTAAACTCATCGAAAAACCGTCTGAAATCAGCCTAATGCACCTTAATTAATGTTGTAGTTCAATTACAACATAGAACCTTTAATAGTGATCTAACGATATTATATTGATGACGTTACATAGAAAGTGACCAAGTAGACATCTTTTCAAAGTTAACAAAAACACCTGAGCCCAGTTTGAGGACGTAAAATTTTATCATCTCACGTCGATTGGGGCGCGTTTTATTGTAATGAATATTAATTTTATTAGACAACTCGCTCGTCTCAATTGCGTTTCTATGTCCTTGCGGTCGTAAAGCGACTGTAAACGTAGCGTCGTAACTAATAGGCTATAGGGTATCAAATTACCTCGGAACTGTATCGACAAGTTTAACGTAAGACGATATAACTTAGTTAAATGTGTGTTGGTTATTTCAATAAAAGTTGATAGAATATACGTAAATAATATCAAGAAATCAGTGGCCACGGGTCCATATAAGCCGATTCCTGCCGACTTCCTTTCTATAATGTATGTAAAATCTAATTATCATTAGAACGATTTGTAAACGTTCTTTATGCATATTATTAGAACCTAAGTATATATTGTGTCACCTCTTCCCCACTGCAAGAAATTCAATTACAACAATTCATATTACCACTTGTTTATTGGATGAATTAATATTAGTATTAAATACTTCGTAAAATTAATTTATAATATATTATTTTGTAAGACTAAATTTCAAAATTGTTAATACAATGTTTTATTATAAATTATTTCTCGTAACAAACCACACAATTCTCAGCACGCTACAAATAAGTTTTGTATACATTTTATCACAATCTCGCTACGCCTTCGGTCAAAGGTTTATCTATCTCGTACTCATCTTTCGAATTTGTCCACGTATTATCTTGCTCCGCTGATTTTAGATGAGCTTCACAACATCAAGTAATACAGTATACATAACGATGCTATCTTATATACGAAGGATATGTAAAGTTAGGTCTTGGATATTATCTGCCTCAATCTATCTTGATGTTATAAATGCAAATGTTTATTGTTTTTCTGTTCTATTTAGCAAAAGACTGATATGATATGCATGGATATAGATTAAGGATGTGAGAATGATAGAGGTTATTTTTTATCTCAGAAAAATTCACAATTTCTCCGAGGAAAGATGACCACACGAGGTGAGAATATACTCCAAAATCGAGTCGAAAATAAAGCCGAGGTAACGAAGTATTAGGGCAGTAACATATAAAAAAAAATACAAAAATGTTAATAAAGGTCAATAATTTTGTGACTAGCGTAGTGAGGATTTAGGATATAAGATTTATTTGCGCGTTAAGTCATAAAAACGCAGTGAATTGATTATAGCCTTTGTGCAATACAATAACAACCAGACCAATAAAAACATTTTAAAATCTCATTTAGCTCTTAATCTGAGTATAAAAAACAACATCATGTATAATAAACACATATGACATAATATATATCTTTAAGTTTTCAGGAAAAAACACGAAATAACTATCAATACTTTTAGTATTTTTCAATTCTATTATTCTATTCATAAATAAAACAACATTATGGGTACGTGTAACGCCACTTTCCATAATTATCAAATGGGTCCATGCTTGTTTTAATAGGAAGTAATATTTGTTTAATTGTTGTAACTCGGCCCGTTAAAATACGTGTTTTGAAACGGAAGTGACTTTTCCATTAATTGTTTGAGTTTATTAACTATTGTTATCTACCATATTGTTAAAGTAATTGTATAGCGCCCAAATTACAAACAAAATCAGATATATCAGATTTAACTAAAGTAAATAAAATTGCACTAATCGGCATTGAATTATGTACGGATATGGTATTGTTGTTATTTAAAATGATACAAGATTTTCGACACTGGCTATAATAACGTATTAATGCAGAATTAAGTTTTGGATATTCATTATCTTCCAATTTATGTGAGTCTAGAAGATTTAAAATGACATTAATTTATTAATAACGTTCATTTTTTAACATGCCACACCAGATGCGACATTTCCCACAAAATCTTTAAAATAAAAGAAAATCCTGTTTCTTTTACCGAGCGTAACTCAAGTTACTTTGCTCATGCAGCGTGCAGTGTAAACTCTACAAAGATACTCCCGAGTCCTTAAAAATAGGGCCTTTCCTGCTTAGTATTCAGGCGGCGGTATTCACGTCCTCTGCAAATAAATTAAATTTCCCCCAAGGAAAGAGATACGAGTGGCTAACAGAAATTTGTCAGGTTTGATACATAGCAACCATTTACCGGCAATTCCAATACTTTCAAACAAAATACGCGTTAATTCTAAGAATTTACGAATCAAAAGTTGTCTGTAAGCATGACAATGAAACTTTATTTTGATTGGTCCATTTTAGCTATAAATCCTTCGGTAATGGTTAAGAAGGAATGGAAATACCTAGTAACCAGCCACATAATGATTTACACCATTTAGTAATGAGTGAATCTTAATAATTAACTCGAGAACGTCCTAAAAAGCTATGATATTTGTCAAGAAAGGTATAAGCTAGCGCTAAAGTGAGGGTTGAGTAAAAAGGAACACACGAGCATTGGCGAAGACAACGCACGGAGCAAGATAAGTGGGACACGTATCTTGTCGTATAGAACTTAAGCATTGGTAATAGAAAATGTTGATAGCGCATTGTACAAAGCAGTTTGCAAACGGCTTTGCTATAATTCGCCAGTTCAATATTACAAGGTCCTATGTTAATATTTATTTATGTTGGAAAAATGATATTAGAAATTTTCATGCTGGTAAAAAATTTAAAAGAGAATAATTCAGTTCGTACTTCATTTATTTTTCGGGATTATTGTAAATGTTTTACTGAACAGGACGTAAAATCATGTGATTGTGCAAAAAATATAACATAGAACCTAGTATTACTGAGTCAGTAAAATTTATATGTACTAAAGTGACGATGAAAATAACAGTCTTATTTGTTATGTTGTTATATTATTCAAATTGAATTATGTAGTATCCAATCGAATGTATTATAGATTCAGACAACAAACTTTGGCACCCGGTAACTATGAAGTAATAATAATGCGCACAATATTTTCCTGTTTACGCGGCTTAAAACATTAATAATGATTGATCTATCTATACCAAGTCTATGTAAAAGTAACAATTCCAAGAATGCTATTTTGTAACGTTACATTCAGCGAATGTCGTTATTTTGGCAGCTGCCCTGTAATAAAAAATAAACTGCTTCCATGTTAGCCTTTGACACTGTAGCTAAAAAATGTTTGGCTGGAAAGCTCCGTTGTTCGATTTTTATTATTGGAGAGCATTTTTGGTGTCAGATATGAAAGAGGAACAGACGTTCAAAGGAATTTTCTGTGAAATATTTATTCCGATTTCATTTGGGCGCGGTTTAACTAAAATATTTAACAATACGGTGTGTGACGAGAACGCTCTTATTATTTATATTTCTTAGGTCTCAATAGCGAAATATAGCCAAGGTTTGCGTTTAATATACTAGTATATACATTATTTAAATGACACCAAAGCACCGTAAAAGCAATAGAGCGTACATATAATAATTATGATAATAAAATCATTATAATTTGTAATAATATGTTAGTGCCTTCATCAGATCTATACTTAAGTTATAGGTATTGAAATAAATTATCATCATGTCATCATGATATTATCAATATCATTATTGAGTGATGTAAAATGCATAAAATTATACCATCACCATTCATTTTAAGATTTTTGACACTGGCCATAATAACGTAATTATGGGGAATTAAGATTCAGATATTTTTTATATTTAACAATTTTTTATCAATTATAGTTAGTATTATACATATAGTTGTAACATAAGTGAAGCTTTAATGTAATGGATGATATTTATTACGTGATATTGTAATCTGTAAATGTTAATAATGTGTTTTTATTTTTTTCTTTTAATCTATACGTAAATTGTAGTCTGTAGTTTTCCAAATAAAGTCAAATGAAAAAACTACATGTCTAGTGCTATAAGATAAATACTCTAGCTACTAATAAACTTATGAACACAATTAGTTAGAAAAGAAAATTTATTTAACCCCAAATTTTTTTACCGTAGGCAAATACACAAGTGCAAGTTTTTCAACGCTATTTCCACATTACATAATTCCGGGAACTTAAGGGTCAACACACATCAAAACAGTTTGACGACACCTTACCAAAGGCCCACGTCCACCACTGACATGTGTTGGCTATTAGGGACCCCTTCAATTAGGGGCCGGTGGTTGAAAACGAACATCAAACGCATATTCAGCCTACTAGCCTACGTCACATTGACATGAAATGGACCGAAAAGGTAATGACAGTGACAAATTGCGAATTTAACAATTACGATGTTTCTTGCATTATTTTCACGATACGACATAAAGACTATATAAAAGGTAACCCAATTTTCACTACACACGCATCGGTGACATTTTTCTAGAATTTTACCTTATAAGATTATTGATACTATTTATTGATTCCTAACAAACTGTTTACATTGTCTGCATTGTCTTAGGGAAGTCACTGGTAATATTATAAAAAAAAAGGTATTTGGGTTCTTTCAATATTAAGCACCGTTACGATTAGTGCAACGTCATGATAGTATCTAAAAAATAATTAGTTAATGTTTGGAAACTGAAAATGTTACAAAAACATCAAAAAGTAAGACTTTAATCAGCGGACTTAAACAATGAGAACGATAACTTTGCTTTAACAATCGGCACCAAAATCAATATTACTGGCTTTGAAGGCCGTCTGCCTGAAGCTAAAAGGTCTTTTTTAAGTCAGCTAGTAATTCTAATAGCGTGTACAACACATCAAAAACCACAATACGAGGCGTGGTAACTTTCCCAAGCTATCTTTTTACGGTAAAATAAATAACAGTACACTTCAGGCGTAAGTAAATGGAATTCCTATAAGAGCAGAAATCGATACGCTTCGTACTATCATAACATTGTAATAGGATCGTGCCCATGCATAACAGTTATTTTTGATATTTATTCAAGACGCCTAAGCCAAAATTTTGTTGTCTACTATCTTTTTATCAGTCAGTAATATTTTGGATTTAAACTTAAATATACATAAGTTAAAGACAAATTAAATGTTGTTACATATAAGTTTGATGAAGTCAGTCCGGGCACAACTGAATTTTCAACAATAAACGTCATCGTACGCTACAAAGTTCAGCTAACAAAGGAGGGCATCATGCGATTAGAACATTAGAACTATAGTCATATAAGGAAATAAGTATAATTATAAAAACTTTACCATTTCAGTTTATAATGAACAGTTTAATTTAAAAAGAAAAAAAAGCAAAGGAATACAACCTTCTCTTACAAAGGACTGTAAAGCAAGCCAAATGATTCCTGGAGTATTGTAGATAAAAATTTAAATGGTGGCAACGTTTTAAAGAAACCACAGGAGTACGTCGAGAACAGATGGCTTGACCGCATCGTAAACGAAGCAAAATTTGGCGGTAGACCTAAAAGCTCTGCAGTGATACTAATAAAAGGATAAAGATTATCAATTTTTGCAATAATTTTTTTGTACTCTTGAAGTAGTGAAATAACAGTAAGAAGGTTATCAAAGAAATTAGAATAAAAATTATTTATTTTGACACAATAGATTGCACTGTTGTTTAAAGTAAAACATTTGAAAAAATATTCAACTTTCATTGAAGGTATTTGATATCTCTCCCGGAAGAATACTATGATATTATCTTCAAAAAAATCAACCTTTTCGTAAAACCACTACCCTATTTATGAAGAGGCCGTTCTTTCAAAATAAAAATTGCTGTAGCAAAAATTATCACAAAGGTTAAAACAAAAGGTTTGTTAGAAGATTAGAAGTTAAACATCCAATTTGTTGAAACTCTTATGATAGCTCTGATCGTAATTGGAGCGAAGACTCCGCTTGACCTGTTCGGTCTATATTTAGTGAATGGATGGCGTAGATGCTCCTCTATATAATGTTTATTGATAAAATAACTTACGCAGCGGAAGTTTCAGTGAAAAATTGCAGCGTTGACAGGCGGCAGTAAAAAATAGAATGGATAAATAGCATATTGATACTCGGGTGTTAGTCACTATGAAAATCTAGAATCTATCGAAATAATATTAGCTTTATGAAGACCGATCTCTAAATATAATAGTAAAAACAATATATTTAAAATGATTCTTCCGTTATGTTGTGCATATATTTGATAACTTTGCTGTCTATTTGTGATGATTGTTATTAGAGGGTTTATTAAATTATGACAAGACTAGCTCCTGCTAGCGGTTCCACCCGCGTGGAAATTTTTCCGGGATTAAGAGCCCGCCTTGTATTTTTCCGGAATAAAATGGAGCCTATATTTTACGTTAGAACTTTAGCAATACATAGGTGGAAATTGCATTCAATTCCATTTAGTCGTTTTTGCGTGATGCGTGTACAATCACGCAAATACTACTATATGGACAGGAACATAGACAGAAAAAAAAATAAACTCTGTTGTTTTGGCTTCTGTTGCTCTAATCAAGACCCGAGGATATTAGTTTTTTTTACTATAATATACAAACATCGACCTGTTAAAATTTTATTTTATGTTTAGATGTTAAATAATGAAATGAAAAATATATTTTAATAGCTTACTTGCATAATTTGAATTTTTTAAAAGCGTCTAGCTCTATTGATTATTGCGTTTGATGTTAGGTTGATAAATATATCTATCGTTATGTCTTTCCTTATAATAGTACCTACGTTTAATAAATATGTGCGTAGTACGTTCTGTAAGTATAGGTATGAAAAACATATTTTTGTTTTGTGGTTTTATAAATTGACTGTAATATTTTTTGTATTTTGTTTATAATAATAATATTATAAATATAAATTATAATTAATTTCCACTTCTTCATTAAACATTACCATGACGTAATCTATAAAATTACTTTTATATTTTCTTGCCGTAAATAATTATTACATCAATTTATTACTACTAACTTTTGCCTGCGGCACAACCCATGTGAAAATCTTTTTCCAGGATAAAAATCCCGCTATTTATTTTCCCGGGATAAAAAGCAGTCTATGCTGTTCCTAGTCGTAGACCCACTAGATGGTCGGAAGAAATCCACTATGCTTAGCACCAACCAAACTTCACGTTTCATATGTAGAGCATCGGCTAAGTAAAGCCCTCGGCCCCGCATTTACTCGATGAAACATTACATGTATATTGTCGCTCCAAAAACGATGAACGACGCTTACTCCTACATCAAACCCGATCAAAAAGGAGTGAATGAAAGAATTTAAATCGGACTAAATATTTGATTATACGGACATCTTCACAAATTTGTAGTATTAGTAGGAAAAACCAATATTTAACTATGGCGTCTATATAGAGGCTTTAAATTAAAGAAATAGTCATATCGACCTTATATACTGTCCCACTATAAGTGTAGTTAAAGAAGAGGTAAGAGTGATAGTGGTCGAAGCCAATACAAGACCGGAAACAATGGCAATATATTTAGCAAATGAATATTGTATGAAGAAGAAATATTCTCTGTAAGAATTTTGAGGGTATATGAAGTCAGCCAATCTGTTCTAGACCAGCGTGGTGGGCTAAGGCCTAATCCCTCTCAGTAGCAGAGGAGACTCGTGTCCAGCAGTGGCATAGTATATAATACAGGGCGGATATTATTATTTATTTTATTTGAAGAAATGTCGATATAATTATTCGAGATTATCGTACTAATACTATAAATGAAAAAGTTTGGAAAGATGTTCGAATAGTCAAATGTTTGTAAGAAGTGAATGAATAAACAAATTGGATTTGTATGACGTACAGAACAAAGATACAACATAAATATACTTGATATTTATTGATTCATATTATATAGGATACTTTCAATCAGGAAAAGAAAGGTTGTGTGGGTAGAACCGTGAACAAATCTATTAATGCTAATAAAAGAAAACTCTACTAATAGAGACGAGAGAAAATGAATTAGGAAACTATTGTATGGAAAATAAGACGTTGGTTAATCAGAACATGACATTAGATTGTAGAAGAAATCAGTTGAGTTGCTATTTATTTTGAAGTATGCTTTTTTTTATTTGTGCCTATGTAATATAATGTAGTTATAATCAAAAATTAATTATAGCAACTATATTAATACTACACTGGACACTGCTCGAATTAAATAAGTTGGGCATATCTAATGGATAAACATTAGCGTTAATTTATTGGCAATAGCATACTGAACTAGGTGCTGAAATTAAATGCTGAATGTTTTATTATTAACAAGATATATAATACCAAAACATGTGAAATCAATCGTAATATACTGTCGAAATATTCTTAAATATATAATGTCACTAGTATATGTCCATGGTGTAAGAGTTACTGCCCCACAGCTGGGCAAGGGGCTCCTTTCTTAGTGAGAGGGTGTTGGTCCTAGCCCTTCACGATGGCCTATTGCGGATTGACAGTCCTCACACACCCTCTAGTAGGGAACTTGTCAGGTATGCAGGTTTCCTCATAATGTTTTCTTTCATCGTTAAAGTAAGCGATAATATACGAAGAATACACATATAACTGTAGAAAAGTCAGAGATGTGTGCCGTTGGGTTTTGAACCTGATGACATTTGTCTCGGCAGTCCGTTCCATTCACAACAAAGCTATCGCCGCACATGTCATGTCATGTCACTATACTAGTATTTCTTACCAAATTTGATAGTAATGATAACCTTTACAATATATTATTTAGTTTTGTTATTTGTGTGTTTTTGTCTTGAAGGAATCTTGTTATGACACTTGAATCTGCTTTTATATTTTTTTGATTCCCCCTTATATTATAGATTTTTTGGACTTGTTTTAGCCAAAAATATATTTCTAATAAGAAGTTATTTGGACTGTTTCGGGTACCTGAGTATCTGTAATACGTAGTAAATAAACACGAATTAAGAATGTTATGAATTACAATAATTTAGGGCGTGTAATTATGTGGTATTTTTTTTTTTAATAAAAATATTGGCGTTATATTTGGGAAAGCATATGTATAAGTCTGAAAAAAGGAAGGAAAGCGTTATGTATGTTTTACAAAAAAGCAATATCAACACAATACTGTTAAATCTAAAATACGGAAATCGATTCTTTGTTTGAATTGCACGTTTTAACACAAAAGATTAGCGAAGAGATTACTGACAATATGGAAGTTTCACATATTCAACAAATGTAAATTTATATTATTAAACAATCCGCATACAAAAAAGAAATAAACAAAATAACATGGTTACATAATTAGCATGCACATTGAACCACATCCTTCATAATTTATAACTAAACAAATAATTGAAAATTCAATGGTGAGTCAGAACTTTGACGTCACAAATGAAAAGGTTATTATTACACCTGATTAAACAAAATAAAAGCGCGTAATCCGCACAACGCCTACCCGTCTACCAAGGCGACGTTCATAGCATTTTGTACCTCATTTCTTACATAGAAAAAGCACCAATACCGCTTGAATCACAAACACACAGGCACTCCCGTCCTAACTGCACTGCACGATGACGTCACCACGCGTGTTTTTTCGAAAAAAGAATATAATATTTTTTTTACTCACGCTGCAATGCTTTTCGACAACGGCCAGCGTTCCATGGACGCTTGGTACTTCATGTTTTCGATCTGCTTTTTCAGTGCCTCCTTGTCCATGGCTGCAAGAATACTGGGGTCCATGGCGCAAAATCTGTGGTATAAAACACGCACACATAAATTTCGAGTTACGTTATACAGTGCGCGTAGACGTGGTAAGGGACGGCACGTGTACTATTGCGTACAAAAGTGAATGGCTATAAAGAATTGGCTAGACTTAATTCAATACTAAACAATATTTTCAATTAAAGTTGTATCTATTGGCATTAATATTCTTGTATTTAGACTAATAAGTAATTTTAACTGTTTTACTATATTGAATGTGAGGTCCAGTGTCGGTCACGGATCTCTTTTATGATTAAGAGAGCTTATGATTTAATTTCCTTTTTGTGGACTATACGGTCTCAAAACGGGTTCGTAGAATTTGCACATTATATGATTTACGTTGACATTTTACAACATTATGGCATCAATATAAAAAGTAAATTTTGACTATGCGGAAACTAATTTTTCAGCAACTTGTAAGAGAATATTCATGGGCCGAACAATTTTTTTAAGTCCCTTAATGTTACTGAAATGGGAATAAGCACATGCTCACATGTATGTTTATACAAATAAACAATCATCTTTTTTATTTTTGGAAATACTGATTACTATGATTTAAAATTTTGGTACCAAACTGAATAATTAATGGAACAAAAATATATTATTTTGTTATCAAATCGAACCAGACAGTTATGTTCGCGACTGTATAATATTATCCGTCTCACTCACACAGAAGGGGAAAACTGGAGTGGTGTGTACTGTTTGTTGTGTGAGTGATGCGCGCGCAACGCTTTACTGTTTCTATGACAATCCCTTAGGAACGCTGAAATTATATCGGCTCTACACAAGTTTCGACCTTATCGCATTATAATAAGTTCTATTATTTAATGGGGTGAATTTTGTAAAATTAATGAATTAATACCCGGCAGTTCTCGGCATTTTGCGTGTCCATTATTCTTTGTTTTGCCGCCATTAACACAGAGGGCGCTGAACGCCCCGATTGACAGTAAGCTGAGTTCGGTAACAAGTTTACGTGTATATGGATGAGTGGGTAAGAACAAAATGAACTGATGCAGAGAGCAATGCACTGAAAACTCCCTGTAGATTTCGTGTAAGTGTACGTCACGACTGTTATATTTGATACATACGTAAAAGTAGTAATATCAGATAAAGATTATGTTTTTTACGCGTGGACAGAAAAGTAGCTCTATGTCAATTTCACATACGATTTTGAGCCCTAGATGCAATACAATAGTGGTAAATTAAAAAGGTTGGGGAGACTAGGTATAGCATGTTCGATTATTCACAAATCGCTTAGCTACCCAATTTGTATGTAGGTAGGTAACAAGTACATGTAGTAATAGTAACAAGACTATAAATACGGCGATTTTAATTATTAATGCTTAAAGTGCATTTAGTATCGTAATTAGTATACTATGTAAAGCCCTCAAAATACTAAGAGATGTAAAAATAAAATAAAAACACAATAAGCCCGCATACAAAATTTATTTTAAGTAAATTTAAATGAAAAGCTGGCAAAATTATGAAGATATCAACTTAAACACACTACGTCAAAAGAGATTTTTTGTGTAGATAAAACACACACAATGGAACTATTATTTTTATTTGCTCTCAGATGAAAGCTGTTTGTGGGTAAAAAGCTTTGAGATCATTGTCTAGTGAGCTTATTAAATATTCTTTTTAGCATTGTATTATAATGAAGCTGGCGTGTCACTTTGGATTTATTTACATGTGATGTAATATTGAATTGAAATTGTATTAATGTTCATAAGATTTTTTTATGTACTCATTTTTTACGATGGAACTCTTAGTACTTTCTTCCGAATTTTACGTTAATTTTAAATATTTTTTAACTTTTAATTTAGTTACTGAATAATTGTTTTTTAAAAGAAATAATCATTACGCTGTATGCTATTTACATTTCCGCAATCACTTGCTATTGAAGTGGAGGAGGCGTTAATGTAATACAACCATTACTTCAGATCTACTTGCAGTTTATTTGTGCTGTGAATTGTTAGGTATTTGGTTCAATTTCCAGGTCGAATGCTCATTAAATTGCGTTTTTAATAAAATATACCACCTAGTTGATTAGAAATTATGCGCATTAATTATTTAATATTAAAATTAAATTTTATACACGGTAGACTTTTAAGCCAATTATGACAATGAATTGGTAGTATACAGTAGCATGTATTCAATAGTATGTTTTTTATAAAGTGGAAAGTGATCTCACTGCATCTGATGCTAAGCGACGCGGGGACCAATAGAATGTCAACTGACGAGAGATTACTCCTCGACAATCGACACAATAATGCCGGCCTGTTGGAACCAGATATACACAGGCTGATCCCGGAACGCGATTTACTTACGTGGGCCACCATGACGGATTTTAAGACTTTGTGTACGGTGGTTACTGTGCGGATAGAAGTAACATCTATTGCCAGTAAAATTGCCAATAAGTATCTAGGTTGGTATGGCGATAATATGTCATAATATGAAATTGGCGTTTTGAACTGCTTTGGTGTATGTCGCGCATTCAGTGAAATTGCTGGAAAGTAAATTTTCCATCGCTTTCCCATATCTCAATTATCTCTGTGTATTCGATAATGTTTTTCTGATATTTCTGGCTATTGTAGATCCATGAGTGTTGTTGATACAAACTTTAATATTAAATTTACGTTGTTTGATCTTTTGAGATAAAATTCCGATTGTTATAAGGCGTCGTGCAAATGCTATCAATTTCGATGTTATTACAGAATTAGTCTGCGGCGACCCTAAAAATATTTTGGTAAAGAGTGGATCTATTTTACCACCGCTGTGTTCTTGTATTGCTGTTGCTCATTTTTATTAAACTTTTTAAGTAATATAATAAAACGTTTTTTTTTTAGATTCTTTAAGTTAGATTTTAACGACTTTTTGAGTCTTTGATAGTATTCATACAATAAAATGTTACGACTATGTTTAAATTTCGATCAGTTACTTTAATTTACGTATTCTATATCAAGTATGTAATAAGGTTTTTAAGAAAAATATTTCTTTTGTTGCATCTTTTAACAACAATAGTATTTCATCGCCTATAAATCTTATGCCTAGAGTTATGTTTTCCTTTGACGTTCGACGGCCAATGAAGTAAAGGTTTATTTTGTGTATATAGGTCCAAATGGGTCCTTCAATGATAAATTATCACCAAGCCTCCTCGACAGTACGAAACTCATCGTCATTGCATTACCGTCCTTTAAGACAGATATAGTTATCTTGATTCCCACATTGTAAGGATCTGAACTGCAGAAATACCACGATATTTACGTACTCAATAACCGAACCAATTATCCTTACTAGTAAACCCACGGGGCCACTACCCACGTGCTTACAAGTACCGTCGCCTTAGGAATGTTGAGAGTAAAACGGGAGTAATTGACTCGGCGACTGTACATTATAAGCAAAGGTCAAGTACGGGCGCTTTACTCAGTCAATATTATTATTATACCGCCACTTAAAACACGTGCTTGGGGATCACACACGTCATTGTATGACTTGACGCTTAAAAATATTATTCTAATTGATTTTTGGTATAATGTTAGGAGAAGTAAAACCAGTATGTGGCTTCATCTATTAACGGAACGTCAAAATGAAAAAAAAAAAAAGTAATAAGTTCGTATAAAAAATATGTTTTTTTTTTTCAACTGATTTCAAAAAGCTCTCAATTTGACGCGTACACTCAGGCAATTATTAACCAATTTGGATATTTATTTTGTTATTAGAAGGGATACGTTGCCAGATTGGTCGCATAGAAATATTTTTTAAGTTCCAGTAGTTTGGTTTTTAAATTTAAATAATTTTATATTTTATGGACCATAAATAGAAATTGCTGTAACGACTTGTCTAGAGATACTTATTAAAATGTTTATTAAAAACATTTTATTTAAAAATATATTCTATTTTATTCTGGTAACGGATTTTTGTTATAGGTTTTTGTAAGTATTTAAATTTATTTCATTTGCATAACATTATTTTGTACCTCTGTATAAATATACATGCATAATTAGTATTTATATTGTTTAAATAAATCTTTTCTCACCTATTCTTTACATTAAGGAACAATAATTCAACATAATTTAAATGTAGACGATAATTAGTGTATTATGATAATTCGAGATTCTAGATAAATATAATTATATATTTTAATAAAATATGTTTTTACGGAAACAAACAATAGTTAACTACAGATTTAAAACTATTTGTATCTGTAGTTAATTAAGCAAATAAAAAATATGAATAAATTAGACACCATCGCATGTACAGGACAATTTTGACATTGCGTTATTAAATTAAATTCATGAACTTTGTTCAAACTGTAGATGTCAAATAAAAAAGTGTAATTTTCGAACTAAATAAATATCAATAAAAAGTATTTTTAATTTTACACGCCGTTATTACTACTACTACTACTCTATAAGAGAATTCGTCGCAGCGGCAATATCGCACTTTCAGTCAGACATACACTCATGTATACGCTATATTTCCACTAAACTACTAAATTATCAAAACACCAAAATATAAAACTGTGATTTTTTTAGAAAATATTCGTTATTCATTAATGATTTTTGAAATCATTGGAACAATGTTAGGAAAGGTTATAATGAGTATGTAGGTTCATATTTTATTAATGTAACTCCTAATTGAACCTGTATATTGTGACGCAATACTTCAAAAAGTTCTTTATAACATCTACGTAGCTACCTATATATATATTGTAAAGACACGATAGCCATCTGTGCATTTCAAAACGCTCGTTCACAAACTTCATACATATGTACGGACAAACAAACTTCTTTTTGTAAATATTATGACTAACGACTGTTAGCCAGGTGTGTTCTGTTTTGGTGCGTTCATATCATGAGAAAAAATAGGCGTTTCCGCGAAATATTTGACACATCAAGAATGTTTCAAATTATATTAATAATTATAATCATTTATACTATGTATTAAGTGTCTATTTATTTCTTTATGGCTGGTGTAATATGTACAATTCGCATTTGCTTTACTAAAGTATACATAAAATCTTTGTTTTGTAATCCTAATTGCTGTAAATTTTATATTTAATCAAATTCTTAACTTATTAATTCGATTCAAAATGATGTATTTTTCAAATAAATTGGATAACTAATTATTTTATTAAATTAATTTGAGATGAGGTAGTTGGATTAAATTCAGACACTTCTTTTTGAAATCACACCTAAAGTTTTATTAGGAATTCGTGGCGTTCCTCCTGACGAGGCTGTCTGTTCTATTTTAGAGTTTATTGCCTATAAAATATTGCCTCCGTGACGTAGTCGTAGTGTGCGCGGTTCGACAACACTCTGAGGTTTTGGGTTTAAATCCCGGGTTGTGCAAAATGATATTTAGTATTTCTGCTCTATCAGCCCGGAGTCTGGTATTTGTGCTCGTTACGACGGTAGGCTCGCCCCCTACCACATCATTGGACGGAACATACAGGCGGGTACCGGGTGCCTAGGTTTCACCTTAGTACCACTTCGGGGAAACGTGACGGCTGTCTATAGAAGACTCCATTTGCATTTTTTTTAGTACTCCCATTAATTCTAGTCTTAAATGGCAACAATTTATAACTGCCAATTATTTTATATTACACAATTAACAACGAATGAACGTAAATTCCTTCATATAGCCGACAATAATAGTTCAATTTAGTTCTAGAATACTGTTGTAAGCCGAACGCTCCAGGCGTCCCTCGTGAGATGGCGCGACAACATGCATGATAATTGCATGAATTGGTTGTAGACAAGCTAAAGCCGGCTTAATGGTGAGTCTTGGGCCAAAGTTACTGACGAAATGCGACGTGGAATGCTAATAGTTTGACTTTGTGAGGTAATTAATATGTAGAATGTTTTTGTAAGTGGTAAAATGAGTCTCTTTAAAAAGATATTTAAAGAAACTGCTAACATACTGAATTATCGTATTTAATATGCGTTAGTTTTTATTAGAAATTACACGTGTTGAATCATGGAAAGACAATGTGATCATTTTTTGTTTTAATAAGAAAAACTATGCAGTTACAATAAATTACATTAGAATGAAGATTGCGTTCATATTTTTTTAGAAACATTTTTTTTTTGTATGAATTATGAATTTAGATATGGATTAGTTCATCTATGATTTTCCGATTGAATTCACAAAATTTTCGATAGAATATACAGATCATTATGCTTATTAACAAAGCGAGTTTATTCTATTTGTATTGGACAAACGTTTTCAAAGCATTTCACTTGGGTTAAAACAAATCCTGGTGCTGTTCAATATCTATTGTGAATCGCTGGATCATATCAAATCAAATTATGATAAAACTATATATACTGATGTTTTACTATAAGTAGAGAAACACTCCTATCTTATTCCGTAATATTGCAGTATGGCAAAAAATGTGTATTCTCTGTTGTAAACTCTCAATGAAAACTAAAATGTCATTGATATCACGGGACCTATATTATACACATGCGTATATATTATAGGTATATATGCCTTGATAAATGTCGATGTAATAAACATGCCTTCGAAATTATGTATTTTCTTTTCTTTAATGAGAGTCTTATATCACTCATACCGTTATTCCTTACTGGTAACCTCGTATGTTTGCTGTGAACAATAAAACTGCGTAATATTTGTATAAGGCTTTCACCGCAAAGAAAGTATTTATTTTCATACAAAATAGAATCTGTTTTTAGATTTCTCACTGAGAAAGGTACAAAGTAAAAGACAAAGAATTAAAAGTAAAACTGTTTCTAAGAACATTCTAGACTGTTTCCTTAGTTGTGAACGAACCTTTACTGTCAAAGAGAATAGGCACATTCAATCTTTGTGAATGTTTTATTTTTTCTCAAAGGATTTTTTGTCGTTTTTTGTTTCTAGAATAAGTCTAAGAAATCACCAGCTTACCTTAATTGCTTCCTCGCTAAGAATTTATCTTGGTTTTGGCTTACTCGAGCCGGATTTGTCCTCTTGTTTTCTCTTAATCACGTACCTGCAACTGTTTGAAGTTGGTTTTAATAATTAATTAAACTTAATAAGGTAGCATCTTTAAAATAAGAGTCATTTTATACGAATTCGCATTTTGTGTACGATTTTAAGTGAAAATAGTTCTGTATGATTTTTGATACGTTTTATCATGAACCATGTTTAACGGGTTAATTTATGAATCATTAGTATTAAATTCAGTATTAATATCATAATGCTGTAAAGTTTGATACACGGTAGTTCTAGTTTCCTTGAGGAATAGAGGTCAACTGATATTAGGTTGCGCACTTGTTTGTTTGGAGATCACCTAACATTAAGTCGCGCACTTGCTTGATTGCCGGTTTCTATGATAGAATATGTTATTCTTACATATTATGAAACAAAGTCCTCCACTGCGTCTGTCTATCTAAACGCGATATACTCAAAAACTGCCGAATACATTTCGATGAAATTTGGTATGGAGATAGTTTGAGAATCTGGAAGGGACTTAGACGTTTTTATACCTTGAAAATATGTAACACTTCCACCGCTACTAAAAGCTAGTACGTATAAATAAATAAGCCAATTGTATATTTTACACTTTCCAACTTAAATAATCAGCTATATATGCATCTTCTTGTTATGTTTAGTTTTATTTCGTAATAAGTCCCAATTGTAATCTTGTGCACTTAAAA
Source organism: Manduca sexta (assembly GCF_014839805.1). Lineage (NCBI taxonomy): Eukaryota > Metazoa > Arthropoda > Insecta > Lepidoptera > Sphingidae > Manduca > Manduca sexta. The sequence goes on from NC_051126.1 coordinate 8,202,640, forward strand.
TAATTAGTCGTGTCCAAGTATTAAATTTTATATGCGTCTTCCATGTTTACTTTTATTTCGCACAGCCCATAAACCGTTGCTACGCTGGTTTTAGATATACCATAAAGTTTCGTAACACTCACGCATTTTCACCCAAAGTACTTCTTCTTCATGAGGTTTGCCTGTTAGTGTCCGAAAGAAAATTTGCCGAAAACAGTACATTACAGGGTCGGACCATAAAATTTGTAAAAATGGCACCATCTTCCCCAGGCAGGAAAATAGTAATCAACATGTTTCTTAAATTATTAGACGCATTGTTTTCCATTTGTGAGTTAGAGGGAGTATAGAGGATAAAGTTTCAGAAATTTTATACTTAGTATTCTTTTAAGTTACACAGGAAAGTCGGGAGTAGAATTTAATACCTCTGAAGTTAATGGTTTTATGGTCATTATATTATGGTTATTTTGTTAAAAGGATGACATATCTCAGTGTTCTTTTTTCAATATATTGATGATCAATACTCGTATAAAATAAGTATAACATGTAACAGATTAATTTTGACCTCCAATAAATCAAATTTTGGCACCCACGCTCGTGACTTTTTTAAAATTAATCATAATAAATCTTTTATATTTTGTACCAATGTCAATTTATTTTATTAGGTAATAAATAAAGTACTAATTCATTGAGGTGATGGTCTAAGTAAAGCCATATTATTATAGACACAAAAAGGAAAAATGAGTTCAAAATTTATGCACGCTTGTATTCATATTAATGCCTCTACAGCTATCAATAACCTAGATAATATAATTCATGCTCAATATAATACTTGACAAATGTATGGCATATAATTTAATCAGAATGAGTGAATAACCCTATCAATGTCTGTAATCGAAACGTACTGCTGGGACTCAAACTAAACCCAAAACGTCGAAGTTTGCGTTACGTAATAAATTACGCAAACGTACATAAACAAGGATATCCTGCAATAAAATATGGTTGCACTCTTGACGTGACGATAGTGACTGCGGTAGTTTTAGCGTCGAACTTCGAAATGGCACGAATGATAGTTCTCATTACGTCCGGTAGGGGCGCTGTAAATGATTCCATACATGATATTGCCGAACGTTGTATAATTATTCAATGGTTTTTATAAGCCGTGCTGAAATATATTTGTAATGCGTTCTGTTATCTATGTCTCAGGACTTCCAGGTATATTTTCAAAAAAATATTATATTAACGGAAAATTTATGATCTATACATATTATAAACAAAGTCCCCTTTTCGGTCTGTCTACATGTTATCGATTTTCTTAAAAATCTGAATGGATATTCATGAACTTTAGTATGGAGATAGTTTAAGACCCTGGGAAGGTTATAGGCTACTTTCTATCCCGGGAAAATATATAGCAGGAATTTTATCCCGGAACACTCCTTCACGTGGGCGAAGTCGCGAGCAAAAGCTAGTTTTTCTATAAACTCTATAGAAAACATAATTAGTTAACTTTGGGCTGGATTTTATAGACAGTGTAATTGAATTATGATACAAGAGGCTCTGGATTCTCCTCAGATCGAGCGATTGCTCGTTTTGACCTTCATTTTTATAAAAAAAAATATTTCACAATTATGATAATATCGTAGGCTGTACAACCCAGCAAACATGGGTTTGATTTTCGGATACGACATTTTAATGCAAATTTTTTATTTAAATATCTGAATTGGGTCAGGACATTCCTTACACATGCTAAAGCGATAAACTAACCTTTTATTACGAATATACAAGAGACCATTTAAAAAGTTCAATTTCTGGAAACAGTTAAGTACGACTACTTTAGGTTAGCGAATAGTGTTATATGATTGTAAGAAAATTATATATGACGTCAAATAATACAAATTTAATTAAAAACATGCATACATTCGTTATATTTTGTGACCATAATGATACGCCATGAATCATTCATGACTTTTGTAGTCACAAAAGTTGTCATAAATTAGTCATGCGGCATTGTTGCAAGCAACTATAAAAACAAACGTAACAGTCGTACCTGCACAAAAACGAATGCAGATGATTAAATATAAAACGAATTCATAAACACTCACCCACAGGCACACAAAACAATAATAAAAAACTAAACATAAAATTTGATATTTGACATTACACGTTGAAAATTAAAAGAACCTATCTATGACTAAATGCCGTCAAATGTTAACCTACATACAAGTCGCGTGACTCGACGACGGCCGCAAAACAAATTTAATTAGCGCTAATTCGATTACCGCACTAAGCTGCCGCCTGTCCTCACATTACTAGGTGGCACAAAAACTATTGTTACTAGATGTATATGCATTGTCTATAGGTATCAATGATAAATAAATAAAAAAAAAACATTTTAATATTTGAATATGGAATTACGAATGTTTTAGATGTATGCTTTGAACCTGAACATATATATAAAGGTTTGTCTACGGATATCAATGAGAAATAAATAAAAAAAAAGTATTTTAAAATTTGAATATGGAATTACGTCTATTAATTATTGTTACTAGATGTATAATGTACATGATTTGTCTATACATATCAATAATAAATTACAAAAAAAATAAATTAATATGGAATTGTGACAATTTTCGTATATGATTTGAACCTAAACAAATTTTATTAGGAATATTAGGAAATTTAATAAAGAATAACTACTGGATTAGAAATTAAAATCAGAGATTGATGATGATTAAAATATGTAACTCAAATTCTAACATTTAAGATTTTTATAATTCCACACAACTATTTTATTAATTATACTATATTAATTGGCATTAAAATATATTTCACTTACCTGATAAAATACACATTTGTTTAAATAAAAATAGTCCCCATATACACCAGTAATAATAATAAAATATAGGCCAAAGAAAATACAGTGACACGAAAAGTAATAAAAACAGCGTTAAAATAATGTCGCAATATATAAAAACAGCATAAATATTTCAAGAACACAGATTCAACGACACACATCAACAATAGCAATAATTTGTTAATTTACAAACACACGTTCACTCACATTTATTAAAGAAAATGATAATAATTACGTATTAAGTATTTATAATTAATTCTAAATTCAAAATTACATTTAAATATTTTATCGCGACGTGCAAAAATACTGGCTATTTTTAAATTTTGTTGTTAAGTAACTTTTTTTCCTACCGTGTGACGAAGACAATAGCCTGTTGCGCCTAATGAAAAACCCATCCGCCTATCTTGAGTGCTAGAGCCACTATAATACGGACCTAGCATGGGCTTGCTACCGCGTTCTACGCTCTAATTGAGTAAGAATGTATCATGCAACAGTAAATTAATTAATATTTCCACTTTACTAGTTTAAAAATTAGGTAAAAGTAGGATTATTTTCTATAGCGCATTGCGTGGGATTCAACATCGGTATTTAGAAAACAGATTAATTCAGATTAATAGATATGACGATTTTGCATTTTAAATTTTTTTGCTAACGTTTAATTACGTTCAAATTAATTATCATATTGACTGTGTTAATTACTTATACAGTGGTAAATCGCAACATTTTTAAAACTGCTTTATTTGAAATGCAATGCTGTTGTTTAATGATCGATACGATGGATTTGTTTAAAATCGTTGCACGACTTCCAAGAAATTTTTCCCAATGATTTGAAGTCTTTATAAAAGGATAACGTGAAATGATAACGATTTACGCTTTATTTTTACTCTTATTTAAAAATTTGTATTCATTAAACTTAATATTGGATTCGTTTTAGATTGCATTTTTACTCCCACAATTTTTGTATTATTCTTGACCCCATAGAATTATAAACGCTCAGTTTAAGGTAAAGATTACTATGAACAGCTAGACATAAGTTTCCAGTTTTGTAAACTCCACAGGAATCTCCGGTAGGAAGCTACGTGATTTGAAATTTTGAATATCTATGAAAACAATGGCTGAAATACATGGGCAAAAACGCAAAAAATATTTCCATTTCAGTAGTTTGTCCTCGTCGGTAAAGCTGAAAAGCACCATTTTTCATTCAATGGATAGCGATATTCTGTATTTGTTAGAATGGTTAAAAAAATCATGCGCAACCATAGTGAAGGATTTTAAAAAAAAAAGAATAAATATGCAGATTATATTTTTTTTTAGAAGAAAGAACAAAGGAGCAAGTGGTTCATGAAATGGTATGGTTGAAGGCAGTAAGTAATAGGTTATATTCTAGCAGGTCCTATATAGTACCGACTGGAAAATACTACCAGCGAATGCTGCTTCAAACATATATTTTGTTTAAAAGAGATATCAAAACTTGGCTTTATATGAATGTCGCCAAAATACCGTCAACATCTTAAAAAAATGTTTAGAGAACTGCTATACCGCCTTAAACATATTTTAGGCATAGCATTTAAATATTATATAACTTAAACCATTTTTAAACATAGTGAATAAATAAATAACTGAAATAAAAATTCGCACATACTGTGTTCTGCCAGCCAGGCCATCGACAAGGGCCGCGTGCACACATGCACCTCACACACACAGACACTATGTTCTGTATGCATCTGTGTCTCTGTGTACATGATTGCATATTGACCGTTTAATACTATGAGTTAGGTGAGCTTTGGAAGAATCCATTGTTTCACGAGATGCGGCTCATTAAGAAAATTCGGTTTTTCGAATTTGAACTTGGAATGTTAATTTTCCTTTGTCCGATTACGAGTATTGGCAATCGATCTTCATAATATTATTATGTTTTCCTGCATTACCAAGCCATCACTAATATTTATCTGTTTACATATATTCCAGAATAATTTTAATAGTAGAACAAAATATACCTGCCGCAGCAATTTTTCAGCGTAAACCTACTTCGTCAAACGTTTTTTTTACCAAATAAAATAACAGAACTGTGATGCAGGTTTCCCAACGTAATACGTGGAGTACTTTTTTATTTTGTTGCATATTCTCTGAAGCCAACGAAGATGCGGTGCACAGACGGAAGAAATTAAAGAACAGATTTTTTTTTGTTTTATATTCTACTATGTAAACGACATGGAGCTGTGTGCTGTAGATTATTTAAGCTCATTAATTGTTGATCTTTCTTGAGTTGTCTATTCAATTAATTTGAAGTTTTTGTGCACTAATTTCGCACATTTAGTAACAGTTTGTATAGAATATACAAAGATAGTTTTAAGCGAAGATTGATGTGGTTAAATTTTTTTTTTTTTACCAGTTGATGCGTCGTGTCTTTTTAATTTATTACTTTATTTCCTTTCTTCTGTGGTCCATTTTTCTTGATATCGTTTTAAAATATAGATATTAAATAAAATAATTCATTTATAAATCATTAAAGTATTATAAATTATTCATTTTCCTTTAGTATTAGTTCTACCAACAGTGCTTACCAGAAAAGAAAGGACTAGAAACTGGTGTTGCTCCTTTCAGAATCACTCTTTCATAAATCTTTGTTATCGATACTTACTTTGAAGATGCTTATTGAAAAACCTTTATGTAAGTACTATATTTGAGATATTAGTACGCCGCAAAATATAAAATATAGTGAAATACAATAAAAATATAAGGGCTTAATACACGGAATTAGCTTCAAGCGTGCAAGTTTTCATCAACACAGAGATTCATCAATTATACTTAAATACATAATCTCGATAAAAATATCTACTTAATTTAATATAAGTCGGGCTATGGAAACCCACCCAATCCTCTATTACAGTGTACATCAGACTAAATATACAATATGGGACCTATATGCATATTCAGGAGGGGTTACGTTGGATCGCAATATGATGGCCCATGTTCGAACTTTATAAAACGGCTGAGACTTTATCCCAGAGTTAATACGGAGTTAATGTATGCTAAAACCTGTTTTGTAGTGTAAAGTTTGAACAAGCCTTTACTGAAGTAAAAGTGATTAAATTGTATAGATTATCAAGTATAAAAGTTCAGTGTGTCCGAAGGAGGTGCAAATTCCCATAGCTCGTTATGTGACCAGGTGTGTGTAAGTATGCTAGTGTACGCCTGAACAAATACCACCCTAAACTTTATTTCTTTCCTTGGGCGTAGGTAGGGGTGGTTGTCAAAGGTTGGGTGGTACCTATCATAGAAACGTCTTTGACTGCACTAGAAAATGGCTCGCCCTTACAATGCAATAACGTCATGCAGGCCTTTCCGGGAATTTGGCAATCTTCCTTTTTTCTTCTCCTTTGAACTACTTCCCTAGAGAAAATCTATAGCTATGCCAATGTTTCTACCGCAAAGTAGTATTTTTCGAGCTTATTCGATTTACAGTACCTTTGTTATAGGTATTCTAGTCCCAATGTCCTTCAAACCAGAAGGAATTCAGTGTTATTACTGCATTATAAAATTAACATCCAATGTCTCGGGATGACGAACGCTATAGTGTCACGTAACTGTTTGTAATTTAAAGCTCGGCTGATGACTTTAATGTTTATAGCCATCAAGCTCGTTCCGTGAATCTCCAGCGTAAAAAACTTTATGGTACAATACATTTCAACAATGTGAAACAGAATTATCTTATTTACTTAATCCTCATAAAATAATTCGTATTTAAAAGAGACTCTTATAGTTATAAAGCAAAAAAACTCACATGTAGTAAATTTCCGAGCGAAAATCAAACTCGGTCACCGAGCGAAGAAAAATAAACAGTTTTATAAGTCACAAATTGCATACAAACGAAGGATATTAAAGCGAACGCATACAAACAAAGGTTCCTGATGTGGAAAGTTGGCAGCACCGTGGAAGGACGGCCATGCGTTATAATAGCGTTTCACAAACGGCACAGCGCTTTGTGCTACTACACTTGTGCTCCCAATGTGTAGGGCATGCACCAGTGGTAAAGGGTCCATATAACCCAATTCTTGCCGGCTTCCCTTGTGTAATATTATCAAACTATTAAAATAATAATATTTTGAATAAATGAATAATAAATATTTATATCATAATGGGCTAAAATCTAATTATAATTAGTATTATTACTGATATTTCGTGTCGGTTTCCGTTTCGGAAAATTTCACCCTTCGCCACTGGCATGCACATTGAGAATTTTTGTTTAACTCTGACGTCCCGAAAGCAATGGTTACTTTTTTGGTGAGATACTGTATGCTAAACATATAGTTTAGATTTGAGATTCATTGATCGTTTGAGAAAGGAGCTTACATCTGAAGGATGGTAACGCATCGACTATTCTAGTACTAAGGATGTTAGTCGACAGTGATTACTTACTAGTTAGCATGGTCTACTAAAAAAGGAGTTTTTCAAGGAAATTGTCTAACGTAACATAAAAATATGCGAAGTGAGATAAGATAGTTAAATTTTTAGATAAAACATCGTCACAGGTATTTGGAAACAATTTACTGAAGTCACCAAACAATACGGAAGTATGAATAAAGTATAACATGCTAAATAGCTGTTGAAAAATGTAATAAATTAAATACCTTCACGGCTCGTGAGTATTGTAATAAATATGATATTTGTACGTCTGTCAACCCTGCTCGAACAATCGGGCTGACAATGATTGTTGGACCGTCACCGACAACATGGGTATAATACAAAAGGCTTGGCGTCACGTTAGACCTAGAGCTGCAAATGCTGAAATCTACAAGATCATGTACCAATTTTTAAAAATGTACTACGGCTCATTAGTGCAAAATATTTACAAATCCTTTTAAAAATACCAGTCATGATTGTCATCGAACGCAGTCTTCTATTGATCTTTAGAGAAAGATATCAAGCAATGATGTCGAGTCTCTTGAGTTAGTATCATTATGTCACCAATACGTTCAAAAGGCCATAACAATGTTATTATAATGCAATAAAACATTTATATCCAGCTGGATATCACGCACAGGACACGATATGAAAAACAACATAGGTGGATATGTCCAAAAAGCGCCTTAATTTATAATTGGTAGTACTTGATGACCATCATATTAGCAATGTCAGTCAGCGTATATGAAATAAAAATATACAAAAATAATGAAAAGTTTAAGAAGTTTCAGGAAGAACTAAAATGGTAATATAATCAAAGTGTATGTGTAATGGTAACATAATGTAAGGGTACCATAGGTCTACGCAGCAGTAGGCTCAAAATATCCCAGATTTTTGGGAATGTCGAGATTAGCTCGCCCAGCTAATTATTATTAGTCACAAACTACAGCGAAGGTGAGAAAAAACACGAACAAGTATTTTCATGTCGCGTGTTCCAAAGATGCACGTGTATGGATTGGTATAAAGATAGGAAAAGGACACAAACCTCCATTTCAATCTCACGAAAGCAGGTCGACGGTGGCACAAACTGCCATGTTTTTTTCATTAGGACACGTGGAAGAAATATTTTCTTACAACGGATAGATTTTGTCGCGTTTTGTGAACGAAAATAACTAAGATAATATAAAGTATGTTTTAAAGTGGTTAAAAATGGCGGCTCCTGGCTGATACAGTATGTTTCATTTAATTAATATTGATTTACTATAGAATGATAAAAGGTTACATTATTCCATTATAAATGTTGCAAAGGTAAATTAGTTCTAGTTCATATATAACATAGTATAATGTGTTATTCCTAATGTATTATGTAAAACTATGCTAACAGACTCTAAAGAAAACAACTGGAAATATCTTTAAACATTTCAAGATATTATTTCAACAAGATTGAAATAACAAATTTAATAAGTTCCTCTTACTATGGATTCACGCGGAAAATAACTTTACCAAAGGCAATGTTACTTAATATCAAACTCTCTTTTACCCAGTTCATTTCACCTTGAATTACGAATACACGAACACTTCATTAAAATTATTGGAAAAGCGATGAATGTTGCGGCAGACAAAGAGGTATCAGGATGAACCAGAAGGAAGTTTTTTAGTACCTACATTTGTTGACAAGCACCAAGGTGGATTTTATTTTTCAATCTTCAAGATGGTATGCTAATCGCTGATCCTTATGAGCGCTTCTTAGAGTTATACAGTTTGCAGTAGTATACGATACGGTAGGTTAATAAATGACGTTAGACGATAGAGGAGATATAAAATTCTTCTTAAATATCTTTACACCGTGAAAAGGAACGTGCGTTATTGATAACTGTATTGCATAAGAAAATTAACTTCTGCAACAAATGCAAAACGAGTATGTTTCGCTGATTGCCTGTTTTTATCTATCAGCAAATATAAATAAAGGAAAAGCAGTTAATTTGACATGAAAACAGACGCATCAATTTCATTTAATGACAAATTGTTTACCCATTTGCAACTCCCAGCGTGTTAATTAGTGTTAACGCTAATTTCGGGTAAAATATCAATACTGCACTGAGTACCGCAAACCAACCTGCGCAAACAACGGTTACCTGAGCAATTCATCCGCAAGGGTCTCGTTAGTTAATTAACAATACAAACACAACTAATCAAGAAAGACAATTCATTGGTAACCATACGAAAATCTATCCTTTGTTGACCTAAATGTTTATTATATATATATATTGTCTTCTGAAAATCGACCATGTCTACAGATAACTAACTTAAAAACACTTTTGTATTATTAGCATCATTGGAAAAAAATCTGGAATTGATCAACTTCATCGGTATAAGTTCAGTAAATTAAAGAGTCATCAGGTGATCTAACAATTTATGTATTAAACGTAGTCTACTTTATTTTAAGTTTTAAGTAAAAGACAATAGAGACGGTCTCGGAAGAAGTCATTATGCATTACAAAGTGCAAGTAGGTAATGGGTAACTACCTATTTACGTACGTGTAACGTCTCGTGTGAAATCAATTAAGTCTGAGCTGCACCTCTAGTGTGAGTGTTCATTAAAACAGGACACCGGATTTGCTTTCGCAAATGGTATCATATTTTTCTTCAATTCTTTCTTTGATAGTATTTTAAATTTGATTATCGTCTTTCATTTATGTTTATTTACAGTTTTCTTTTCTTTGTTTGTAGTTTAATTTAGCGTTAACTTGATAGGTCAAAAATATTGTTTTTTATTCATAGAAGGATGGTCTATTATAAGTAGTTCCTCTCTATCGCCTATCTCAATTTAGTAAAGACAAATCTTTGGTATTTCTTTTAAAATGAGTTAATATTTATGTTACAAATTTGAATTAATCTTCTGTTCCTCTGATTTAGATTTGAAATCCTTGAAAACGTTTTATAGTAGTGTGATATCGTTGTAAATTTTAATTAACATTTCATTCTCGTGTTAAAGTTGTAATTTACTTTTAGAACACTCCAAAAAGTATTTATTTGGAATGCATCTCGTTACTAAAGTTATTTTGTTCATCAAACTTTCCCAGTGAAGGTATGTTTTAATTCCAAACGTGATCTGGCTACAAGTTACTTTAACCTTGCCGAAATTTTATTTATTTATTCGATGAATTTGTTCTTAGGGACGTCGTATCGATTTTTGGGTAAAAGTGTTATCTAGTTTGAAAATGTCCTGGTATACTTTGTTTGTTAATGTAAAATGTTTTAATAAAAATAAGGCTACGTGAGTTTCTCATTTGCCGTATAAATCCAGAATAATGCATTTTTCATAACCTATTACTGTCATTAAAACATGAAGCAATATTTAAATTTAGAAAAAAGTCTAATATCATGTTAAAAATCTTTGTTCAATGAAGAACAGCCGGTACGCCTATATCATTGTTTCGCGTAGTTCTGTTTTTAATCAAGTGCCAGGGATCACGGCGCTTCGTAGACGGCCGCCATATTGGCTTCTACGAGACGCTGGCAAGGTGAAGCGAGAAATTTAATACTGATAGATACCTTAACAAGAATCCTTATGTGTGTTACCTCCTCGGTTATAATAACTTTTGTTGTCTGGATTTATTAGGGTATCGGGGATTTAATATGCTCGTGCTCCTATGGGATGTTCGGTTTAGCTATTCGGGTGCCGGTTTGGATGCTCTTGATAGTAGCTATATGGATAGAATGTTAAGTATCTAGGTAAAGTTTAGTTTCGATTATGTTTGTGTTTAACGAGATATGTGTTTTATAAAGTTCACTCTGCAGCTCTTATTGCAGCTATATGGTTAATTTTAACATAACTAAAACTTTATAAATAGGTCAGCTTCTAAATATAGACGCAAGTACGTAAATAGTTTTAATAAAGTTAGTTTAAATTATTATAAAACCATTCTAATAACCTATTTACATTTCTAAACATATTTTTATTTATATAAGTAGGTTCAGTTTAACGGAAATATATAAGAAAGATACCTACTAGATGTGTTATAAACATTACATATTATTTTATGTCACTAGTTATTTCATTAAACAAATCTCAAATCGCAGTATTTTATTAGCGGTCTGCTTGTGATAAAATAAAAAATCCGCTGAGGAAAATATACGAGTACAGATTATAAGTCGATGTAAATATTTATTTCCTGTTGTAGACTTTACAAGAGTTAGTTCTTCAATATACGAAGTATCTACTAAATGTTTAATCGAATGATTACTATCAAGTACTTGCAGATCGTGTTAAGATCAGACGTATTCAAGATCTGAACATATTGATCTTAGACAAAATTAGATTTGGCGCCAATTCTGATTGCTATTGGTTTGAGTGTTTGACAGGTTCTAAGTACTTACACATACAAATTGTGTGATAGCAAGCAATATAGAAAGAGGTATCTCAATTATCCAATTGTCATTTTATACTACTTATTTGTGCACTATTTCCAAAATATTTGAATTTATACCTTTATATTGGTCTGAATTCAAAGTTTAATTTCCTATCATACAATTATTTTACACTTTTTTAATTCAAGCCTGTCGTTTGACTTCAAGTTTGTTTTCATCTTATTCAATTGCTTAAGATACAGCGATATCTTTACCTGTTTACCTTTTTTGTAAATTATCGCTCGCTTTAACGGTGAAGGAAAACATTGTGAGGAAACCTGCATAGTGTGTGTGAAGTCTACCAATCCCCACTAGGCTAGCGTCGTGGACTAAGGCTTAATACCACTGAGTGGCAGAGGAGGAACATGCCCAAGAGTGGGACAGTATATAATACAAGGCTAATATTAAGTTACGCGCCGCTATCCTAGCCGATGACATCGGGCGTTTCCGGAAGTATTCGGCTGCGCGCGCAGGCTGGCAGAAGAGAAGATATGTCACGCGGCGACTATTCTATTATTCTTTTTGGTTGGAAGTTGTCAAAAAAATGTCTAAAATTGTATTCTGTAATTATTTTGTTAATAGAATGTTTACTGTAAAAAGAGCGTTTTAACAATTATATTATAATTTACCTGTTTATCACATCATAGTCAAATATCTTTTATTACCCTGAAAAAATGTCTTCTCATACCTGTACTATTAAATACTATGTTTTTTTAACACTGTCCTTAATAAACTTGTCTACAGCATCATTAAAATCTTTAATACCAGTGAAATATTTTTTATGGTACTGATTTTTGAGGTCCCTTAATGTTACGATTTAGTAAAGCGAAAGCAGGTCCCAAAAGGATTTTGTAAGTGCAAGAAAATTTCTTACAAATCATACCATATAGAAATACCATTTGGCCTTGCGTACGAATTAAATTCAGTTCTAAATTCATACTGCAACCTGGTACTTACCTGGTAGAAGACGTCATTTGCATCTTTGCATAACTACTGAGAAATGGCACACGAGTTCCAACCACACGTTATAATACATTCAATGCAAATGCAAGACACTACGGCACGGTTCTCGTATTGGCTTAATTAATAATTATTTGCTTGAATAGCTGTGAGACCGCATTTGTAGCGGTATCTAGGACGTAGTGATTCATAACTTGTGGCCAATAATAAATAGTTAAAATAGATAATGTACGAACCATATGAAATACGCTTACAATATTTCGTTAAAAACACTTTTACTTTTAGTACTTTACTAAAAACTTAGTGCTTTTAGTAAAAGTGTTTGGCTACAAATTGTATTCATGGTAATTGTTATTATTATGTTTAAAATACAAATCCAAGAACGGTTAAGACAAATTTAGGTGTTACTGTTGATAAAAATCAAATTAACCATAATTGAAAAACAATATTAGTTCATCTATTTATGTTAGGGCGTGTATTCTCTAAAGAGTTGTAAAGTCTACATGGCCTAATTAAAATACGAGTAAAAATTGTATTTATCTTTATTAACACAGGTGAAATAGTTCAGTATGACGTAGATCCAGTTCAGCAGGTTAACGGAACGTTACAGGTATGAAATGTAGGATATTATATTACAAGCTGAAGCCAACTTTATTAAATTGTAGACAAAGTTGAAACATTTTTCAGAACTATATTGCTGTATATTCGTTTGAACGTGCCTGATGCTAAAATCTCGGCAAAGCCGTTATGGCATGCTTAGAATTGGTTATAATAAATATTGCTCTTATTTGATGAAAAAAATATTAATTAATACGAGTGTTATAGGTATTAATGCATAATATTCTTTTACAGTTTGGAGCAATCGTCCATATTGGATAATAAAACGGAGTAATGGCCTTTATTAAATGTTCTTATAACCGTACACAATTACTACTAAAATTGTAATGTTACTGTAAAACTTATCAAAGACTTAGTAGATCTTCGTCTGTCTCTCCACAGTCTTAAGTTATGCAAGATGAATACCGAAGCTGAAGTCTATTTTAATTTAAGTAATGACGTAGCAAGTGGTTGTCACTTTGCCGCTAAGTGTTTACTGTGAGATATGCGGGCAGGCAACCCTTACAACGTTGTCTTCTGTGTAATAATGAGTGGCGAATGACGATGAAGCCTCTGGTAGTGTGCATGATGTAAGATACAGCGGGAGTGATTTTTGCTTAATTTATATATTCTAACCCCCTTATTCATAGACGTTTTTTATCTAAGGACGGAGCATTGCTGTGTTAACAAGGCTGTGGCCGAAATTCGGGTATAAATATCAAAAAACACTGGCTTTTCCCTCTCTTATAGACAATTTGAATGATTTCAGACATTCAATACAAAAACATTTAAATAAGAAAGCAGAACCTGGCATAATGCCTACTGCCGGGAAGATAGTTATTAAACTACATAGTTTTATATAATATATAGACTGCCTCGGTGGCGTAGTTGTACTGCATGTGCGGTACAGCAGCGCTCTGAGGTCCTAGGTTCGAATCCGCGGTCGGGTAAAATATTATTTGGATTTTTTTGCTCAATATTAGCCCGGAGTCTGGAATTTATGCCCGATATGGCGATAGGCTCGTCCCCTATCACATCGTGGGACGGATTACTCTTGGCGAAAAGTGGGTGCTCTGGTTGCGCCTCTGCATACGCCTTCGGGGATACATGGGTGATTATGTGTGTGTAGTTTTATATAAGTAATACTGCTCGCTATTCCTTAATACTTGAACCACTTGCCATTAGCGCGCACCCATCAAAGTCCACTTAGCGTCTGTTTCTAGACGTGGGCTAAAGTGTTTTATAAACTATTCACTTATGTATACTTAAAGGTGTACGACTGTAACCATGTTTATACGAAACATCATCATTTGGTTTCCGAATTTGGGATCCTTTACTATACAGTTGGACATTAAATAGTAGTATTTCGAGTCCACACTTGGGATTTCTCGTGTGAAGTTTCAAGTGTTTAGGCGAAACTTATCTGGGAACAAGTAGTAGGGGTAACTTAAGTATAAAACACACCACTGCTCATCTGGGATCTGTACATCAAACTATAGAACAAGCATGGTTGTGACGTCTAAGAGGTACCACTACACCTCGTTGGGGAAAAGGAACATTTGAAAGCTTAAGTACGACTTGATAGCTATAGATTTGGATCATCAAGCTGGTTTTTAAACAGTCAACGATGCCTAAGGAGTGTTGCAATCACAGCAATTAGCTGCAAGGTTTATTCAATTATATTAATTGATCAAATGTAATGCAGATATGAAACTTACTACATTCCACGATATTCAGGAGCAAAAATGATTGTAAAGGCGCATAAAATGCAGTATAAAAAGTAGTAAAGAATTTATCACCGTACAAATACATATTTTCTAAAGCATAAAAGTGTTCTGGGAACCATTAAGGAAATTATTGGTCCATCAAATATCGATTTGGTGTCGATTTTAAGTGACAGTGGCATCTGAATTTTATGAAATTAGGAACCGTGGAAGTTTTAAGGTGTTTTTCCACGATAAAATTTCTTGATGAGACATATTTTTTTTGCGATTGGAACACTGAGGCATCGATGAGGTGCTAATGTTCAACAGATTCACGTAGTATTTTCAAATAACTTTTTACGTAGGTATCATTATCGATTACTCATATTTTATTTAACTATTTACATAAAATTATTTATAACATTTAAAAGTGTAAAATTATATCCAATATTCGCACATTTTTTATTTATGAAAGAAGAAAATAATTTACAATAGATTGGTTAGGTTAATGAACCATTCTTTGTTACATACACACATGCATATCTGTACGTTTGATTGTACTGACCTCGATGTAATGCAATCCCGCATTGTCACATATCTGGCACCCACAATACAAGATATTCTAGTCTCAAACCAGATTGTGTTGGATGGTGGGTGGGTTACGTCATAATAAGGAAGGTATTGTTGGTATTGTTACTCTAAGCCTCTTCGATATATTTAGGGAATTATCTTTGGAAATAGTTTTATGTTGTATACAACATGGCGAGGTTTTTATTGTTTATCTTCTTGGTTATACCACGCTTCTGCGAGGTTTTGATTAGTAGGACGATATGGACGTCATCTATATGGCTTTAAGAACTTGGTCCAGTGGTCGTCCCATTTCTAGATAGGCGTCTCAACACTGGTTCGTAAGACTTGTTACTCCCAAGTCCCATTCCTTAGTTCTTGAGCCTGTGCGGTAGTAATACACGCCAATTACGAACCGACCGGCAAGATTGTGTCGAGTGGAGAGGGATAATCATCTCTAGTGAAATCTCTTTTTTCATTACAATAGAGTCATTTTGCTGTAACTATACATAAATTTAAAGAAAAATACTATATAGATGTCGTATTTCAATGAATAATAGTTTATGGTGACGACCTTTGTTTTGAAGTTAGTGATAAGCATATTCACGAAAAGACTGCTCAATGTTTTAATTGGAAAGATAGATTTGTGGAATTAATTATTTCTGCACAATAAATTTTAAAAATTGAATAATTTAAAGTATGCTCGTAAAAAATAACATAAAATGTAGTAAATCCGACGTTGATTATTGTTATAAACGCAGCCATATATCTTGAATAATAACATCAACATCTTAAATCCAGATAAAGTACTGGCTGCGTCTTGTAAGACACAAGTTAGATGACAGTAAACTCCACAAAATTTGTTTTGTGGTATATACGTGACATGCGTACGAATAGGGGAGACATTGTAGAACTGGTTTTGAGGTATGCAGTCAGCTTTTTTTCGTTCTTTACTTTATTGTTATTTTTATTATTCTATCCTAGTTCTATGCCTAAAGACAGTTTTACTAAATTCTCTTCATTTACAGCCTTAATTATAAAGTTAACTAGATCTATAATTTTTATTACTGCAACAAGTTTTAAAACAGTTTAAATCGGCTAGCAGTATGCTTTGGTATCAAGGACATGCCGTAATCGTCCTTATTTCATTTCAACTTCATTGCAAAGACTTATAAACTCCTGCAAACTAATAAATTCAAGAGGTACACTGCAAGCGTCTAGGGATACTTTGAATCACGGTCTCCGTGTGCAGCGACGACTGAATGAAAACCGTCCACTGCAATAACTTCGATATTGGTTCACGTCTCCATCATAGATCTGGAAGTCCGCAGAGAGAATGCTAAACTACGGGGAACAATTGGGCAAATACACTAATCAAGTTATACTCGCATTACTTTATCTTGACATAGGATTATCGCCATAATTCATAATAATGTCAATATTTGAGTATAATTCTAATAAAATGAAATAAATAAATATGCTTCAAATTCTATTTATGTTGATTCGTAATAAAGAAACCATGGACTTTTGTAGCAGTGTTAATTTCATGATTGATCTAAACAGGTTTTTACATAAAGGATTCACGATACGTTTGTATCAGTTTTATAATATCACAGAAGGATCTTAACACATAAAAAATAAGAACTAATATTACCTTACTTATTTACCGATAAACAGCTGTTGGCACATTGGAAGCGTTTTTTTTCCAAATTCTAGTTCGAAAAAAGTAAATGATAGCCATAAACAAGTCATTTTATTCGCTCTGATTTGAATAAAAACGTACCTATTCGATGGTTTTATCTAAAATATTCAGTAGTATCCCCGAGCGTATTATCAAAGCGCTGGCACGTCTGAATTTTATGTATTCAATCATATTCCGTGGCCTCGCAAAAATCTGCACGGACTACTAGTGTTATTGGATTTCTGACTTTATGATGTTTTTTTTTTATGGGCGCTTTTATTATCATTTGCTATGCTCTTTGACCATCCAACGATTTTATTGGCAAAATTCTGGAGATGTCAACAACGTTTGAATATGATTTGAATGTTTTTGGGGCAAATAAATGTCAGTCTTTTTACAAATATATCTATAATACGAAAGAAATATGATAAAAATATATTAATGAATTACCATACTTTATTTAAGCACATTTAAATAAATAACAAACTAGTAATACCACTTGAAAATCTACTTATATGTAACAATAAAAACTTAAATTCATTTTCTTACGACAAAATAGAATAAATCTTATCTTTATTATTTCTTCTTAGAATCTTGTTTCTTCTTTGTAGCCGATAAAGTTCTGTTTAGAGTTTCACGAGCGATAGCGTCGTCTCTTTCTTCTAATACTTGGAGGAGTTCTGGCGACCATTGGGAATCTGCAAATATTAATTGTATTAAAACTTATTTTTTTAATGGATGTTTTTGAACAGATTCGTGCAGTAACACGTTCGGCCCAGCGCCGTCTTAATCAGATAATGGGATACAATATTTCCCATACAAATTTAATGTACGTTAAAATCGTGCTGCTACGTTTTGGCTTTAGACATACACTTTTACGTGTTATGGTATAGGAAATTGTCTATTAGAGTTCATGAGCTGCTGGGGTTGTAAAAGGTAGTGCGACTAAAGGCAGATTTACGATAGATGTGACAAGATGTTGTGTTGATTCTATTGAAAAAGTTATTAAACGTTACTGGGCCGAAAGTGTGAAGCTAGACTCGAAAAAGAGATTTTTGTACAAATATTAGATATCAAACAACGTAACAAATATTCAATTTTGTATGTTGGTGGAAATTCATTCATTTTTCTCCTGATTTTAAAAGACTAAACGGTCAAACCAATAAACGTCACTCACCTACGTAAAGTCTTTCTAGTAATTGACTCCTACACTTCTGTCTACCCAATACGTGAGTCTCGTTAAATAACTGCAGTTCACGCATTCTTTCCATTGCAGATTCGATGCGCGTGTGGCGTTCTTTCTTCGCGGCTTCGGTCATGTCAGGTGTTAACAAGACGCTGAAAATTTGATTAAAGTACTCGTCATTTAAATTTTAAGTCCATAATTGTATTTAGATTATATATAAATGACTATATTAAGTTTAGTATGAAACCTGTGGATGAGATGACAAAATTATTTTTCAATTAAGGGGTTAAGATATGTAAAACTCAACTTTATGTCGACTTTGGGCGTCCTGCAAAAAATAATATAAGCATTCTTTGTATATATTTTTCAAGAAATAAGTAGTTTAGCTTATGGTCTTTTGCACAGCTGCGTATTTTTTTTATTAAACACGATACCGTGAATGAAATCATAATTAATATCTGCCAAAAATCGCTCAACGGTAAGAATTTTACATCGTTAACATTACGATATCTCTTATTTACTTGAGTTAATATATTCTGAAATAATTCTATACTCTATTTTTAAATACACACTGCTTATATTTTTTTGAATACCGTTATATATAACAAAATATTTAATTATTTTTATAAACGCCTACTCAAACAACAGCTTATAGTAACAGGAAAATTTGCGGTTACGGCGCCGTCAGGCGCTCTAACAAATTGATGTCGACATCATTTCATCTAGGATATGTATATTATGTACTAAGTAACATTAAATATTTTAAAATATTATATACACTCTATTTAAAATTAGAAAACACAAATAAGAATTAAGAAATATTAACATGTGATTTGAACTTGGTCTAATTTATATTAAATGCCTTACCCTTCCATACTAAAGGTTTTGAAAAACTACAATATTTTTAGGTAACTATGTATATTTTGTCACTCGCAGTCACTCGGTTACTAAGGAAATTTCGGTGTTGCGATATATTAGAATAATTGGAATTTAGGTGTGGGTGGATGTTTGAATTATTTTAATACAAATATTGATATTATGGATCAATGGTCACTAGACAGAAGCATATGTTAGATTTGGTATTGCTGGCCACCATTTTGAATATTATTATTTCGGGCTCCGTTTTAAAGTCGATACCTGGACATGTTTGGACCACAAAACAAGAGTTTAGTACACACTAGAGCCGATTTTCGACTAGCAAGTTCTCGCAGTACTATATGGCATAAGAACTTTTAAACACATTTATCTTAGCGGAAATATTTTTATAAGTTTATACAAATGCGATTTTTAATTTAGTATGGAGACAGTTTGAGACCCTGAGAAGAATAAAGGTTCCCGGGAAAATATAAAGCATGCCTTTTATAACGGAAAACTTGAGCCCGAAGAACTTTATAACGCGGGCGGAGCTGCGGGCAAAAGCTAGTATATAGTATTTTCAAACGTAACTTTGACATACCTAATATTTTGATAATCAAGGATGTAATTGTACAATACCGTGTAGCTACACGTACCGCCATCTAGTTAGCTTTTGTGTAGCGCCCAAGGTCAACGCTCAAGGGCACTGGCCTCACTTCCATTCTTAAATCGGTTCCATTATTTTCTAAACTAATTTCTTGTATACCTAAATTATAATTTTAATGTAACTATAAGACTTTGTTTTCAAGAATCACTTACCTCAATTCTTCATCTTTTTCCTTCATGCAGAACGGCAAGAAGTATAAAGGTATGAATTTATCTTTCAATTGTTCTGGCATCGTGAGATATTTGGCTTCTTCCTCACTCTCAACTGTCATTTCTAACACTGAGAACATACTTTTCGTATAAGGGTAGTAGTAAATTTAACAAAGGCTACAACTTACTAGGTCTATAGAAATATTATAAGCACTTGATTTAGTTTCCATTAAAAAAAAGCTCTAAAATGATTCTACTAAAATGCTAACAAAATCTTGTTCTTACTTTTAAAATATATACAGTGTTTATAAAAAGAAGTGATATTATTGTAAAATATACGAGTTTAATATAAATTATTGCTTACGCCCACTTTCCGTTGCTGGCGTCGGGCCCTGCTGCGTTTGCATTTGGGGTTCTTCTTCTGAAATGAAATAATTTTGCATTTAAAATCTTGTTTTATTTCCAAATCAAAATGCAAGTTCCTTTTGTTACAGAAACTACATTTAGTAATGCAGGTAATAATATAATAGGCAGAGGATTGTTATATTATTACCTGTATTATAAAGTGTAGTTTCTGCACATAGTATGTTCATTACAATATTATTACAAGCTAATTTAATAAATATGAGAAAAATGATAAAGGTATTACTACTAGGTACTATTACAGAATTTTCCACAATTTAATTTTGGTTTAAATAAAACGATCTACATTATTTTTAATACAGTCGTGACTCCCATACTCTTTTCCACGAGGCTCAAGCTGAAAAATATTTCCAAAGATAACGTCAGCGTGCGACCCGAAACCCGCATTAGTTCGCAATGGCGACCTATGAGCGAAATCCTTTTAATGTTAACAGATAATATTATACTCTATCGTGATTCGTGGAGACATATCTCTTTCTAGACTAATGTTCATTACGCGTATCAATGTAAAGGACTATATAACCTTTATTTTAAGTCCATTTATGTGAGCATTCCTTCTATACGCGACCATAATTTACAATAAAAATAATAGTTGAAATAAAACTAAACACTATTTAACGGATTTTATCGCGGTTTTTTATATTATTATTTTCTCCCGACGTTTCGAAGACTTTGCAGCCTTCATGGTCACGGGGGGGACTGATGAAGGCTGCAAAGTCTTCGAAACGTCGGGAGAAAATAATAATATAAAAAACCGCGATAAAATCCGTTAAATAATTTTTAGTTTTATTTCAATGTCTAACATTCGCGTAAACATAAGAAATCAAAATAATAGTTATTATGTTTTGCAATAAAGGTAAGTGTATCCTTTGTTTTCATAAATAAATCACGTAGTTTGCGATCGACAGAGTAAGGAATAAATTATGAAGCTAGATACAAATCAAGTTTATTAATGTATTTTGATTTTTTATTATAAAAGAAACAATTAAACGAGTTACTAACACATCATAAAAGCCAAATAAAATAAAATGTGATAATTAAATGCTTTATAAAGAGCATGAATGTACACGAACGCACGCATCGTTATTGCAATGCGACTGTTTTTGTATAAAACAATATTATTATTTTCCTTACTTAGAAACGAATTGAAATCGCCTGCGAATTTCATCAGCACGAATGTTATTGATAAAAGCATAAGTTTGTGAATATGTTATAATGTAGGTATTTGAATTGTGATCTTTTTACTTACTTTTCACCTCTTCACCCTCAACTTCCTCTCCAAAACCTTCCTGAAATCATTAAACTTGTTTAGTAATGGTAGAATTTTTGAACTGCGAGAAGGTTCCATGCTACTTTTAGCTACTCTTCGAAATGGATTATTCAAATTTAACTTGATATGAGTCGAGAAATATTTGTATACACTTTAACTACACTTTAACTTACGAATAACTCACCTCAGCTAATGTGTGCACACTGTCGGATGGCGGTGGTGGCAACGCTTCAAGAAACTCTGCACGGAATTCCTTTCTGCAAAAGTAATAAATAACATTAAATATAAAGAACTTCAACTTTTTGTATTCGAATACACAAAA